>NC_134491.1:18277341-18402952 GCF_040206685.1 Ascaphus truei | reverse complement strand
TGAATGTAGCTGCGCCGGGGGAGGGGGGGGGGGGGGGTCGGGGGTGAGAAGCGCGGGAGACACGGGGAGAGGAGGAGGTGCGCGCGGGTGCTGCTAACACTGTGAGCCCCGCTAATGTATGTAACAGTGTGTGTGTGTGTGTGTGTGTGTGTGTGTGTGTGTGTGTGTCACTGTGTGTGTGTGTCACTGTGTGTGTGTGTCACTGTGTGTGTGTGTGTCTGTCACTGTGTGTGTGTGTCCGTGTCCCTGTGTGTGTGTGTGTGTGTGTGTGTGTGTGTGTGTGTGTGTGTGTGTGTGTGTGTGTGTGTCTGTGTGTGGGTGTGTGTGTGTGTGTGTGTGTGTGTCCCTGTGTGTGTGTGTCCCCCTGTGTGTGTGTGTCCCTGTGTTCCCTGTGTGTGTGTGTCCCTGTGTTCCCTGTGTGTGTGTGTGTGTCCCTTGGCCCGTCACTCCGCCTCAGGCCAATGAGAGGTGTGCGGGGGCGGGCGGGCCAAGGGACCAATGAGATTTCCCCTAGGGACACCGGACATCCAGGCAGGCATGCATGCATGCATGCAGGCAGGCAAACATACAGTGCTTTCACTAATATAGTATAAGATATATGTGTGTGTATGTGTGGTGTGTATATATATATATATATATATATATATATATATATATATATATATATATATATATACCACTGTCATTAAGGTTATGGTGGGTAAAAAAAGTGACAAAAACCCTCCACAGTAAAGCATAAAGCAACTGTAAATATTACTGTATGTTCATTTGCATGTCTTAGACAGGTCTGAGATGCATCTCATCCCAGCCTCTGTTTAAAAGCTGTGTTTAAAACAGCATGCATTGGCTTGAGGATTGGCTTGTGTAATACGAGCTTGAGACAAAAGGTGCACTGAGTGCTCATTTGCATGTCATTTCCCAGAATCCCTTGCTGCAGTGGAAGTGCTGTATGCTGGGTGACAATGGGAAAGACAGGGTTGCAGACCTGTCATAAGACATGCAAATGAACATACAGTAATATTTACAGTTGCTATATATATATATATATATATATATATATATATATATATATATATATATATAATATATATATAATATATATATATATATAATGTGTGGTGTGTATATATGTATGTGTGGTGTGTATATCTACTATATATTTCTGAAATGTCTGTATGTTTGTCTGCATGCCCTGTGTCCCTAGGGCCAATCGCATTGCACCTTTGGCCTGTCACTCCACCTCAACACTGTCCCACCCCTCACCACACTGTCCCACCCCTCACTGACTCTCATTGGCCTTCGGCCAACACCACTGCCACACTGTCCCACCCCTCACCCCCACTGTCCCACCCCTCACTGACTCTCATTGGCCTTTGGCCAACACCACTGCCACACTGTCCCACCCCTCACCCCACTGTCCCCACCCCTCACTGACTCTCATTGGCCTTTGGCCAACACCACTGCCACATTGTCCCACCCCTCAGTGACCTTTGGGAATGCTTCTAAGCACCTAACACTCACCGCACTGCCTCTTACAAACACCCCCCCTCCACCACCACCCCCCCAACCTCATGCACCCCCCCTCCACCACCACCCCCCTCAACCTCATGCACCCCCCCTCCACCATCACCCCCCCCAACCTCATGCACACTACAAACGCACGCCACAGCTCTCCCGCTACTGCAGCCCATCACCAACCCCCCTCACCCAAACATACAACGCACGATGCTCCATCACCCCCCCCCCCTCACACCAACAGCAAACGCACGCTGCTGAACATACAACGCAACGATGCTCCATCACACCCCCCCCCCCCCCCTCACCCGAACATCCCCGGAGCACACCCAAAACTAACCTCACCCCCCCCCCCCCCCCCACCATCCACCGCACGATGCTGCTCCGGAGCCCCTCACCCCGCCCCCCCACTCACCCGAACATCACCGCACGATGCTGCTCCGGAGCCCCTCACCCCCCTCCTCACCCTCTGTCCGCCCCCCCCACCCCCTTTCCTGGCCGCTGGCCCGCAACAACGGAACTACCCCCTATCACCACTCCGTGGGGACCTCAACATCACCCGCTCTCCCGGAGCACCCTCTCCCCCGGTGCTCCCCCCCCTCCCCTCCCCCCCAGAGCACCCTCTCTCCCGGTGCTCACCCGCTCTCCCGGTGCTCCCCCCCCCCAGAGCACGCTGTCGCCGCTCTCACCTTCAGGCCTAGAGGCCGCGCCCCCAGCTCCCCATCCCCGCGCGCGCTGCTCCGGCTCTCAGGCCTAGCTGTCTCTGTCGGGAGCTGCACGGGCCGCGGCCCACACACCCCCTCACCTTGAGCGTCTCAGCTCCCGCATCGCCGGGGGGAACCGCCGAGGAACCCGAGGAGTGAGCGCGGGCCCGGTGCGAGGTAAGTAACCGCACGGGGAAGAGATCTTTCACCCCCGGCCCGGCCCTTCACCCCACCCGGCGCTTCACCCCACCCCGGCCTGGCGCTTCACCCGGGCCCGGCGCTTCACCCGGGCCGGCACTTCAAACCCCCCCCCCCGCCCTGGCCCTTCACCCCCCCCCCCCGCCCTGGCCCTTCACCCCCCCCCCCCGCCCTGGCCCTTCACCCCCCCCCTGGCCCCTTCACCCGCCCTGGCCCTTCACCCGGCCCTGCCCTTCACCCCCCCCCCCTGCCCTTCACCCCCCCCCCTCTGCCCTTCACCCCCCCCCCGGCCCTTCACTCCCCCCCCCCGGCCCTGCCCTTCACCCCCCCCCCCGGCCCTGTCTTTCACCCCCCCCCCGGCCCTGCCCCCCCCCGGCCCCTGCCCTTCACCCCCCCCCCCCAGCCCTGCCCTTCACCCCCCCCCCCCCGGCCCTGCCCCTTCACCCCCCCCCCCCCGGCCCTGCCCTTCACCCCCCCCCCCGGCCCTGCCCTTCACCCCCCCCCCCTGCCCCTTCAACACCCCCCGGCCCTGCCCCCCCCCCCCCCCGGCCCTGCCCTTTCACCCCTCCCCCCCCGGCCCTGTCCTTCACCCCCCCCCCCTGCCCTTCACCCCCCCCCGGACCTGCCCCCCCCCCCCCCCGGCCCTGCCCTTCACCCCCCCCCCCCCGGCCCTGCCCTTCACCCCCCCCCCCCCCCCGGCCCTGCCCTTCACCCTCCCCCCCCCCCGGCCCTGCCCTACACCCCCCCCCCCCCGGCCCTGCCCTTCACCCCCCCCCGGCCCTGCCCTTCACCCCCCCCCCCCGGCCCTGCCCTTCACCCCCCCCCCCCCGGCCCTGCCCTTCACCCCCCCCCCGCCCTGCCCTTCACCCCCCCCCCCGGCCCTGCCCTTCACCCCCCCCCCCCGGCCCCTTCACCCCCCCCCCCCCGGCCCTGCCCTTCACCCCCCCCCCCCCCGGCCCTGCCCTTCACCCCCCCCCCCCCCGGCCCTGCCCTTCACCCCCCCCCCCCCCGGCCCTGCCCTTCACCCCCCCCCCCCGGCCCTGCCCTTCACCCCCCCCCCCCGGCCCCTGCCCTTCACCCCCCCCCCCCGGCCCTGCCCTTCACCCCCCCCCCCCCCTCCGGCCCTGCCCTTCACCCCCCCCCCCGGCCCTTCACCACCCCCCGGCCCTGCCCTTCACCCCCCCCCGGCCCTGCCCTTCACCCCCCCCCCCCGGCCCTGCCCTTCAACCCCCCCCCCGTCCCTGCCCTTCACCCCCCCCCCTCCGGCCCTGCCCTTCACCCCCCCCCCCCCGGCCCTGCCCTTCACCCCCCCCCCCCCGGCCCTGCCCTTCACACCCCCCCCCCGGCCCTGCCCTTCACCCTCCCCCCCCCCCCCCGGCCCTGCCCTTCACCCCCCCCCCCCGGCCCTGCCCTTCGCGCCCTGCCCTTCACCCCACCCCCCGGCCCTGCCCTTCACCCCCCCCGTCCCTGCCCTTCACCCCTGCCCTTCGCTCCCGCCCTTCGCCCCCACCCTCCCTGCCCTTCGCTCCCACCCTCCCTGCCCTTCGCCCCCACCCTCCCTGCCCTTCGCCCCCACCCTCCCTGCCCTTCGCCCCCACCCTCCTGCCCTTCGCCCCCACCCTCCCTGCCCTACACACGTACACACACGTACACACACGTACACACACGTATACACACACGTACACACACACGTATATACACACACACACGTAGGCACATGTATACACACACGCGTAGACACACACACGTACACATACACACGCAGGCACACGTAGACACGCAGGCACACGTAGACACGCAGGCACACGTAGACACGCAGGCACACGTAGACACGCAGGCACACGTAGACACGCAGGCACACGTAGACACGCAGGCACACGTAGACACGCAGGCACACGCAGGCCACACGCAGGCACACGTAGACACGCAGGCACACGTAGACACGCAGGCACACGTAGACACGCAGGCACACGTAGACACGCAGGCACACGTAGACACGCAGGCACACGTATACACGCAGGCACACACAGACACGTACACACACGTATACGTAGACACACACACACGGTGTACACACACACACACACACACACACGTGTACACACACACACACGTGTACACACACACACACACACGTGTACACACACACACACACGTGTACACACACACACACACGTGTACACACACACACACGTGTACACACACACACACGTGTACACACACACACACGTGTACACACACACACACACGTGTACACACACACACGTGTACACACACACACACACGTGTACACACACACACACACACACACACACGTGTACACACACACACACACACACGTGTACACACACACACGTGTACACACACACACACACGTGTACACACACACACACACGTGTACACACACACACACGTGTACACACACACACACACAAGTGTACACACACACGTGTAACACACACACACACACACGTGTACACACACACGTGTACACACACACGTGTACACACACACGTGTACACACACACACGTGTACACACACACACACGTGTACACACACACACACACGTGTACACACACACACGTGTACACACACACACACACACGTGTACACACACACACACGTACGTGTACACACACACACGTGTACACACACACACACGTGTACACACACACACGTGTACACACGTGTACACACACACACACACACGTGTACACACACACACACACGTGTACACACACACACGTGTACACACACACACACGTGTACACACACACACACACACGTGTGTACACACACACACACGTGTACACACACACACACACACGTGTACACACACGTGTACACACACACAACACGTGTACACACACACACACACACACACACGTGTACACACACACACACACACACACGTGTACACACACACACACGTGTACACACACACGTGTACACACACACGTGTACACACACACACGTGTACACACACACACACACGTGTACACACACACACACACGTGTACACACACACACACGTGTACACACACACACACAACATGTACACACACACACACGTGTACACACACACACGTGTACACACACACACACAGACACGTGTACACACACACACACAGACACGTGTACACACACACACACGCACGTGTACACACACACACACGCACGTGTACACACACACACACGTGTACACACACACACACACACACACGTGTACACACACACGTGTACACACACACACACGTGTACACACACACACACACACGTGTACACACACACACACGTGTACACACACACACACACGTGTACACACACACACACACGTGTGTACACACACACACACACACGTGTACACACACAACACGTGTGTACACACACACACACACGTGTACACACACACACACGTGTACACACACACACACAACACACACGTGTACACACACACACACACACACGTGTACACACACACACACGTGTACACACACACACGTGTACACACACGTGTACACACACACACGTGTATACACACACACGTGTATACACACACACACGTGTATACACACACACTACGTGTATACACACACACACGTGTATAACACACAACACACGTGTATACACACACACACACGTGTACACACACACACACGTGTATACACACACACACGTGTATACACACACACACGTGTATAACACACACACGTATACACACACACGTATACACACACACACGTGTATACACACACACGTGTATATACACACACACGTGTATACACACACACACACACGTGTATACACACACACACACACGTGTATACACACACACACGTGTATACACACACACACGTGTATACACACACACGTGTATACACACACACACGTACACATACACAATGTATACAAACAAACATGTATACACACACACACAAACATGTATAACACACATGTATACACACACGTGTGTATATATACACACACACACACGTATAACACACACATACACTATTCCCAGCACCACCACATCAGCACACCGGTATCCCATGCCTCCCCCCCCCCCCCCCCCCCAGCACACTGGCATTCTCGGCTCCCCACCATTCCCAGCCCCCATCAACACCATCAGCACCCACACATTGGCACCTTCGCACCTCCCCATCGGCACACCCACATCCGCACCCCCACATCAGCAACAAACCCTCCCAAATCAGCACACCGATACAATCACCATCAGTACAGCCACAGCAGCAGTACCACCGCACACTGCCATGGGCCGCGTGGACCACTCCCCACCCAAATGCCACCCCCCACACCACAAACATCCCGGGCAACGCCGGGGGCTCTCAGCTAGTATATATATAAAGCAGAAAATAGCTGTGTTAGTCCAGTTGCTTGACCTGAAGAAGAGAGGAGAACTCTCGAAAGCTTGTTCTATGACATAAATTGTTAGTCCAATAAAAAAGGTATCACCTAATACTGAAGAACTCATTTATTCTGCACTATATATATATATCTATATATATATTATATATGTAGAGGTATCAGTACCGTGTTAGCCGAGCTTCAATAATTTTTTTTCAAAAACAAAAAAAAAAATAAAATAATAGATGATACCGTTCTGTGGCTAACGAAATGCTTTTATTTGTGCGAGCTTTCGAGATACACTGATCTCTTCTTCCAGCGATGTTACAATGAATGAAGCAAAAGGTAAACTTAAAAACAGTGTCTAAGTGTCAGTGTTTTTAAGTTTACCTTTTGCTTCATTCATTGTAACATCGCCGGAAGAAGAGATCAGTGTATCTCGAAAGCTCGCACAAATAAAAGCATTTCGTTAGCCACAGAACGGTATCATCTATTTATTTTTTATTTTTTTGATTATTGAAACAGTCCCCACTCCACACACACCTTGTGTAAAGCACTGTATATACTGTGGGCTCTCCATTCATTTTTATTCACACTGATACACATACACACTCTTTCTTCACTTGCTTTCAGTTACCATTTAACACCTCTAGCCATAAAACACATCCACACCGGGGGAAGGAACAGCACAGATAACATTCCAAGAGACACTGTTTTAAGTTTACCTTTTGCTTCATTCATTGTAACATCGCCGGAAGAAGAGATCAGTGTATCTTGAAAGCTCGCACAAATAAAAGCATTTTGTTAGCCACAGAACGGTATCATCTATTTATTTTTTTATTTTTTTGATTTTATATATATATATATATATATATATATATATATATATATATATATATATATAACACAAAAAAGTGTGGCGCCAAAAAATAATATTACTGTGATAGAATGAATAAATGAAACTATAATTATTAAATGAAGAATTGTGTAAAGTGACAAATATATTAAAATTGTGTATCTTTTTAAACTAGTGTGACCTTAATAAATTCTATTATAACACAACCAATAAAAATATCATAACAGTGCATAAACGTGCTAAAAAAAAAGAAACAGAAAAATCAATAAAAATCCAACCAGTCCTTCAATAATTAGTCCATAATGATGAGGTTTCCGATAATGATGAAAGGGGTCTTTGGGCTGCTCTCACACGGGGTAAACCAACTCCACAGATATCTATAGACAGAAAAAGAGAGAGAGCGCACGCCCCATAGCATAATACTGCATAAAATTTATTAAAACAGGGGAAGGGGGGGGGGGGGGGGGGGGGGTAGGAATCGCACTTACAAAATGCAAATAGTTAAAAGGCAGTTTGTGAATATATCACCACCATCCGGTTCTGGATACTGGAACACGTCTCCGTGGACTCCTTCAGGGCTGCCAGACACGATCACCAGGAACCAGATGTATAAGGCTCCGTTCGCTGTCTGTGTGTAGTCCAAAATCCAGCTCTCACTTTCAATGGCCGCCGATTGTATTCCCGCGCTTGGTGTAGGCTTCTGCGCGTGCGCGGCGTCGTCGTGTGACGTAATCGCGCTCTCAGTACCCTGACGCGTTTCGTCACCTGACCGGTAACTTTCTCAAAGGGCTGGTGGTCAGGTGACGAAACGCGTCAGGGTACTGAGAGCGCGATTACGTCATCACGACGCCGCCGCGCACGCGCAGAAGCCTACACCAAGCGCGGGAATACAATCGGCGGCCATTGAAAGTGAGAGCTGGATTTTGGACTACACTCAGACAGCGAACGGAGCCTTATACATCTGGTTCCTGGTGATCGTGTCTGGCAGCCCTGAAGGAGTCCACGGAGACGTGTTCCAGTATCCAGAACCGGATGGTGGTGATATATTCACAAACTGCCTTTTAACTATTTGCATCTTGTGAGTGCGATTCCTACCCCCCCCCCCACCCCCCACCCCCTTCCCCTGTTTTAATAAATTTTATGCAGTATTATGCTATGGGGCGTGCGCTCTCTCTCTTTTTCTGTCTATATATATATATATATATATATATATATATATATATATATATATATGCAATTTGCAATATGTAACATCATTTTATAGCTGGAATTGTAACATGTAATATATTTTGTTATCTTATTGCTATGTATACTGTATTGTACCAACAGTTTGATTTGGTAATATTAGTACCATTTTTATGTATTCACTTGTGTTTGCGTTTCTCTGTCACACTTCCCCAAAAGAACGTGAAATACAGAGTTGTATTTCTTACATATTGGCGAGCCCCGTACGGAGTGGGGTATTGGTGTGTCAGACAAACGTATTTATAATTGATTACTATTCTGTGATAAATTAATCTGTTGTTCAATTGTGTATCTAGCAATCTGAGTAATAATTTAACATTTAATAATGGAGGGTCTGCTGAAAAAGATTGCCACGGTCACAAACCCTGAGGTTATTGTTAAATGTATGGAAGGAGCCTCAGATCCGTGGCTTCAGGCTCAGGATTATGGATTATGGATTATCCGTGGCTTCAGGCTCAGGATTATGTGACCAGGGCAGTAACAGAAAAGCGCCCATCCAAGTCAAAGGGAAAGACTGCACTGATTTTTGCTGCCCACTGGATAGCGGAACAGTATACAATCATAAGTATGCAAAAACAGGATTTAGAAGAAAACGTGCAAGATTTAAAAAATACAATTGAATTTCTTCACTTTTCTGCTAAAACTGCTGTTGGTATGGGAGTAGGGAACCAGCAGACACAGAGAATAGGGGAATGAGCGGCTTGTGGAAAGGCTGAAGGATGCACAGGGGGCAATTAGATCTCGTGTGGCATCTTCCCGCAATACAGAGGCTGATCATTCACTCTGTATAAAAGAAATACATCTGTTAAAAGAACAGCTAGGAAAGAGGAATGCTGGTGTGGCTGCTTTTAATGTGCCTGAAATTGAAGAAAGAGATGGGTATGAAATGAATTGGGATGTTTTGGAAGAAGCTGAAAGAAAGTATGACTGCAGGACAAAGTATGACTGGGATATGCCTCTAAGAATGGCCCCAATTTCAGCTAAGTGACAGAAGGATGCACAGGGGCTCACAATGTCAGAAACCACTGTGTCCCGGCCTCTATCTAGCACTGAGATTGCTGCCTTAAGCAAGGAACTTGGGCGCACAGAGTTTGGGAACGATCCAGTGGATGTTATGAAGAGAATAGATCAGTTTGACAAAGTCCATAGAAGTTTAACTGATAACACAGATAAATGTGATGTGATTGTGGCTAGTAAGGACAATGCTTTAAGGACAAGTCTACCCCCTGCTGTGTTTACTGCCCCAAGAACAAAGCAGCTGTTGCTGAAAGAGCTGTTGAAAGCTCTGGGTATAGAGGAAGCAGATCCCCATGCATCTTTTGATAATTGTACCAGAAGAGGGGTGAATCTGTACAAGAGTATACTGACAGACTGTTTGCTCTATATAAATTAACACTTTAGGCACAGAGAGAAGAGTGAGTTACTCGGAGACATCACTCTTACGGCCGAGTTCAGGGTGGCTGCTATGCGACGTGCCAGCGCTTGCGTGCGCACGTCCGTCACAATTTCAGGTTGTTCGGTGGGAGTGTTCAAACTGAAAACTCCACCGGCGGCAAAGTGCAGCGTTGACGCTGCTACATTTTGCCGCTACAACCAAAAATGATATTTGGGGCGGCAGTCGCATCACTTGAGCTGGTTCAGCAAACCAGCTCTGTGACACGTTCGCCCGCCCCCTGACACGACCCAACTCCTGCAGCCAAGTCACAGATCGCTGGGCTGCAGGAGCACACGGAGGAAACGCTCACGGACGCTCGCGTACGTAGCAGCCACCCTGAACTTGGCCTTAGCCTTGGATTCCCTATCATGAACTTAAGGGTCAGAGAGACAAGATAGAAGAAGATTATAACAAAAGTGAACGGGACAGGTTAAGGGAACAATTGGACATTCTGAAATCAGAATTGTCTCAAATACAAGTGAGATGAATTAGTGAATCTACAGCAGGAATAGGTGAAAATGCAGCTCTCCTAATCAACTTATTTTAAAAATATTTGTAAAACTCAATGTTTAATTTTTCCCAAGTTTTGTTTTTCAGAAAAAATTACATGAAGAAGCTGCAGGTGAAATAAGCACAAAGCTTCCGAAAAGTGTTTCCTTACGTACCAAACACATCATTTACAAACCTTCAAATGAAGCCGTTCCTAACTCAAGTAGAGAGCACCTATCTTTTATTTTTAAATGAAAAGCCTCTAAATGTATTAAGTAGTCAGGTAGGCCACATTCCAAATTGTTTATTTTTTTTATAGTTTTTTTATTATTCCAAAACGCCTGCACTGTTAACGTGCAATTAATGCAGGTTGAGTCCAGAATTATTGGACGTTGATGTATAACTGTTGCCTGTAGATATTTGAAAAGGCAACTCTTGCGTTCTGCTCAAGGATGTCTTCTCTCTACCCCCTTTGTATCTAAAGCCCTCTCCTGCCTTAAACCTTTCCCACTGACTGCCCCACACATCTGGAATGCCCTTCCCCTCAATACCCGACTAGCACCCTCCCTATCCAACTTTAAGACCCACCTTAAGACACACTTGCTTAAAGAAGCATATGAGTAGCACCGTAGATATTACTAGACACATGATACATAAAGCTTGGCCCCCTGCAGAAGCACTTACCAATATGCCCTCCTACTGTCTCTGTACGTTTCTCCTGGCTACCAATTAGATTGTAAGCTCCTCGGAGCAGGGACTCTTCATCCTAAATATTACTTTTATGTCTGAGGCACTTATTCCCATGATCTGTTATTTATATTATTTATTTATATATATGATTGTCACGTGTATTACTACTGTGAAGTGCTATGTGCATTAATGGCGCAATATAAATAAAGACATACAATACAAAGTGTTTATTTCATTTTTACATGGATTGCATGCTGCTAGTGTATACCTGTAAAGTAAACCAAACATGGGTTTTGTATGTAAAGGCAGCATTCAATCTGCATGTATTTTGCCAAGTGGTCACTAGCTCAGTGGGATTACAGGACCGCTGTGATTTAAAGGTTTTGTTTTTTAAGTGACTTTTAATGGCAAAATATTTTTTTTTATATGATTTTGACCAAATACCTTTTTTTTAACGTCACTTATGTTTATGCTTTCTCCAGATGGGGTGTTGCAAAATACCAATAATAATCACCTCACTCTGACAACCAACAAATTGCGTTGCTACAGCAGTAGTGAGATATACAGTATGTAAATATGTCTGGAGCCACTGTATATGAGCTGTTACAGCTGAACAATGCAGTTCTTAGTATGTACATTTTATGACTGTTTCTCCTCACATTTAATATGTGACACTCAACCCTTTTGTTCTACTCCTATGTACATTTGTTTTTGTGTTTTATTTTATCTCATTTCAAATGCTCAGATTTGGAAGTGATATGGAAATACTGAGACAGGGGTGAGAATGTATAGCATTAATGATTGAGCTAAGATCACACCGCACGCTTTCTGTGTAGTGTATCTTCTAATTTCCTGAAGCCACTACTATTTCTTATTTGCCTTACACACCACAGATTTGGAATAAAGGAACCAGCTTGAAGTGTGCGCCTTGAGAACTTGGCTGGAAATGTGCTACAAGTGTTTATATCACCACAGCAAAGCAAAAGCTGTCCACTGGTTAGTGGCCACCTCATTACACACTCACACTGTGCTAACAAAGAAAAAGCCATGTGGTAGGTGTGATGGAGGCTACGTGCAGCCTGATACCCGATCCAGACATGGGTCAGGGGGAGGATAAAGTGGTAATGACACAGACGCATCAAACTGCAGTGAGTTACTTGTGTGGGTGATGTAAAAGTTCTGCAAAGTGGCTGAATAAAGAATAATAATAATAGCATGTTCTTGTATAGCGCTGCTAGTTGTACGCAGCGCTTTACAGGGACATTTTGCAGGCACAGATCCCTGCCCCGTGGAGCTTACAATCTATGTTTTTGGTGCCTGAGGAACAGGGAGATAAAGTGACTTGCCCAAGGTCACAAGGAGCCGACACTGGGAATTGAACCAGGCTCCCCTGCTTCACACTCAGTGCAAGTCAGTGTCTTTACTCATTGCCAGTCAGTGTCTTTACTCATTGAGCCACTCCTTCTCTAAAATGTAAAAGTAACGTAACTGGTTGCTTTTATGATTCCACCAAATTATTCCTCACAGTACCCCAAATTTTCGTTGGAACGGTATCACATCATTCTTGTCCCAGTTTACCATAATACAATTCAAATCTGAATAAAATCAACTGAAGGTTACATGGTATCCTAGCGATAAATAATCAAGTGTATAACATCCAATAAGTTCTGTGTATGTACTAACTTCAAGTTATACTTAGGTGATATACTTGCAGAATGTGATTGAGAAGGCTCTCCTTTATTTTATTGTATTGTATGTCTTTATTTATATAGCGCCATAAATGTACATAGCGCTTCACAGTAGTAATACATATCATATAAATAACAAATAATATAAATAACAGGTCATGGGAATAAGTGCTTCAGACATAAAAGTAACATTAAGGAAAAGGAGTCCCTGCTCCGAGGAGCTTACAATCTAATTGGTAGGTAGGAGAACGTATAGAGACAGTAGGAGGGAATTCTAGTAAGTGCGTCTGCAGGGGGCCAAGCTTTATGTATCGTGTCCAGGATTATCCAGTGCTAGTCATATGCTTCTTTAAGCAGATGTGTCTTAAGGTGGGTCTTAAAGGTGGATAGCGAGGGTGCTAGTCGGGTATTGAGGGGAAGAGCATTCCAGAGGTGTGGGGCAGAAAGTGAGAAAGGTTTAAGGCGGGAGAGAGCTTTAGATACAAAGGGGGTAGAAAGAAGACATCCTTGAGAAGAACGCAATATATGTCATTTGCCCTCTAGGTGGGGAATTGTAAGAATTGACGTTTGTAATTTCATCATAAACTGTGATTTTATATTGCAACCAGTCTGATATATATATATATATGTATTTACAGTATCTGATTGAATATATATTTATATGTCTGTATCTTACATGCCTTTGTCTGAACAGATGCTTGGATACCAGGTGAAACTCAGACAAAGATTCGATTAACACCTCAATGAGACCTCTCCCTTTGTTAACTGTATGCAAGAAACAAAGGATGTTCCGAAGATTTGATTAACAATTCAATGAGACCTCTCCCTTGGTTACTGTTGTGGAGAAACTGTTTCAAAGAAACTGATTAAGATCTTAATCAATGGTTCAGAGAGCAAGATCGCCAAACTGGTATTTAAAGCCCAGAGAGCTGTGACACAACTCACACAAGTAAGGCCTGGGACCCGGGCGCGGGCGGCCACACGCGAGTTCCCCACCAGCAGGGGAATCCTCCCGAGCCGGTCCCGGTCCCCCCTGGCTGCACAGCTCACTACACGCTGTGACGCGTCAGCCGCTACGGGATACAAGAGAATGGTGATCCCTAGCGTTGACGCGTCACGTGGTGTGGCTGTGAGCCAATGAGGAGGGGAGGCTTCGGGAGGAGGAGAGGCTTCGGGGAGCGGGGAGGAGTGTGGGGGGAAAGCAGCGTGAGTGCCTGTCTGTGTGTGTGTATGTGTGTGTCTGAGTGCCTATCTGTGTTTGTATATGTGTGTGCCTGAGTGCGTGAGTGCCTGCCTCTGTGTGTGTGTGTATGAGTGCCTGCGTGTGTGTGAGAGAGTGCCTACGTGTGTGTGTATGTGTGTGTCTGAGTGCGTGAGTGCCTGCCTATGTCTGTGTGTGTGTGTGTCTGCGTGTGTGTATGAGTGCCAGCGCGAGCCCGTGGAGGGAGGGAGGGGGGGGGAGAGTAGCGGGTCCCTCCGCTCAAGCCACGCCCCCCCTCCCGCTCAAACCTCCCACTCCCGCCCACCTCCCGCTCCCTACAGACCGCATATCGCGGTCTGTGTATGTCAGCGCCCCCCCTGTCTGCAGTGCGGGCGCGCTGACGGAGGGAGCGGGGCCTTAGCCTTAGGTTAGCTTTCTCCAACAGGGTCCAGTAAGCAGCTCCAGAGGGAGGACCTGAATCATGTGAAGAAATTTCTCAACACAAGATTTAAGCAGGTGGATGAGGTTAATATATATCTGTATAACAGGGTATATCCATCCGTACCTGTTTCTCTCCACATAGTGTATCTGCTATGTAAGTCCTGTTAAATTTCAGGCATTAGCAGGTTAATCCATGGGCCAGTGCCCCACCTCCTCCTTCTGCTTCCCCAGAAACTGAAGGAAGGTCTGTGGAGACTCATGGCCTGTGTACAGACCCTTGTAGATGGGTACAGTCCATGAGCCTGCCCCTTCCAGAAGTTTCATGGGGAGTAGCCTAAAAATTAGTGAAGGTTTTTGCTCCCTGCTCCTCAGGGAGTGAGGTAGTCTTTGCTCCCTGCTCCTCCTGGAGTAAGGAGGGTGAGGGTGTTCCTCTCTGAGCCCTGGCGAGGGTGAAGGAGGTGTATGCTTCCTATTCCTCAGGGAGTGAGGTGGGAGCTGTGAGTCTTCCCCATGGTGGGGTAAGCTTGCTCACTTTTAGGCTGGCTAGCCTAAAGACCACCTGGAGTAGAGCACTATTGAGGAAGGTGCACCGTCTAGACAGCCTGGGGCAAATGGAGTGTGATATGCTCCTAGAAGAGCTGATGCAGAATGCCTGTAATAAAGTACCCTTCAAGATACCTCTGACTCTGGTGTCAGTTCCTGGGCAGGGCGCTGACACCACCATGAAGAATCCAGAGACCTGTGCGAGCCAGTCCTGTTCCTGTCTCTTTACCATCTGGCAGACAACTCAGACCTCCTGCAAACCTACAGGTAGAGCACCATACAACCGTGGTATTGCGCCCACTCCCATACACTGGTCCCGAAGTGAGGTTGGGGGGGACATGTGTTACATCTGTATGCAATTTCCAATATGTAACATCATTTTATAATTGTAATGTAATATAATCTGTTATGTTATTGCTGTTTATACTGTATATACTGTATTGTAACAACAGTTTGATTTGCTCATATTAATTCAATTTTTATATATTCACTTGTGTTTGTGTTTCTCTGTCACACTCTGGCCTTGTCAGTTTGAGCTTGGTTGCGAGTTTCACTTTGTGAAGGAGGCATTAAATCAGGGGTGCACAAACTGAAGGGGGCTAGATTTTCTGGGGGGTGGGGGTGCGCGGCAGTTATAGAGGTCCCGCAATCTCCCCCCAGGCATTTAAATTAAATGCCAGGGGACCACGCAAGGCCTCTATAACACGGGGTCACGCTGGTGCTGATCAGGGGGTGGGGGGTGCGAGCCGCTGAGGAGAGGAGGCAAGGGTGCACACGGGGAAAAGTTTGCGTACCCCTGCATTAAGCTATACACCAGGGGTCTCAAACTCAGTCCTCAAGGGCCACAAACAGGCCAGCTTTTATGGATATCCCTGTCAAAGACTGAGCCACTGATTGAGCCTCCTGTGCTGAAGCAGTCACTGATTGAGCCATTTGACCAGTAAGAAGGAATATCCATAAAACCTGGCCCGTTGGTGGCTGAGTTTGAGACGCCTGCTATACATGGACTAATTACACTTCTTTTTTTCCCCCCTGTGCACAGGAGGTTCTGATTCGGAAGACTCAATGTGTAATGTATTCTGTCCGTGTTGCACTATTTAAAGCTCCCCTGAGTCACAGACCGAGTTATTTGTGTAAGAGTTCGTCTGTTACAGTATCCGACTTCTAATAAAAGACTTCAGACTGTGCGATCTTCCAAAAGCCGAATTGCAGAAAAGTGGTCCAGCCGGCGGCCGCTGTATTTTTATACAGTCTTAAGAGATCTATTTATGGGTCAAAATGAGAAATAGATTTGTTTCCCCTGACCGAGCATATCCGCCTGATAATCCCTCCTGCGCTCTTCCTCCATCTCATCTTTCACTCTCTCCCCATCCTTCCACCGCCTTTCTCTTTCTCCCCAAATCCCTTTCCCTTTATCATTCATGGACTCTCTCTCCTCATCTCCCTCCTTCCATATATCTTTCCTCCCTCGTCTTCGATACGCTGCACTCTTCATAAAGGATTTGTTATAATGATAGGTTTCTGGGCAGAAGTTGTCTGGGTCCTTCTCTCTGCATCTGGAAACCTGTAGGCTGTGTTAGGCCGCGTCCATAGATAGTGCTTGCGGGCGGAGGCACGCTTCCGCTCGGCACAGCCCCTATAGCCGCAATGAGAGCGGCTTTAGTAGGGGCTCGCCTACGCTTCCGCGCGCTTGCGGAAGCGTAGGTCTTAGGGAAATTTAAAATTTACCCGCTTGCCGGCGCGCAGGGCCGGTCACGTGAGCGGTTCGCCCAATGAGGGCGAACCAGCTCCGTGACGTCACTGGCCCGCCGACACGCCCCCGGACGGCGGGCTGTCTAAGGCCAGGGAAAGCACCCGCTTTCCCTGAGCCTCAGGGCGCCTCCGCCTGACCGCCTGAACCATGGTCGAGGCCTTAGGGAGTGAGCACCGCCTTTAATTATTAGGGATGATCTTCAACATTTAGCCAACTGGTAGAGGTACCCCTAAGGGTGCGTTCACGGTGAGGAGACATGCGCGTGCGTGTTCACGCTCGGTGCGTTTAAATACCTTTTAATTGATGCAAGTGTCCAAAGTGCCGCTTGCTGCTGAGGCAAGAGCAGTGCTCGGAGAGACAAAGAAAATTGTTTTCCCGGCGCTCTGGTGTGTCACGTGACCAGGTAAGAGCCAATGAGAGCACAGAAGTCACAACAACCAATCAGATGGAGCTGAGGATGTGACATCACGCCCCACTCCAGGCTGACATCACGTCCCACTCCAGACACCCCCCCCCTCGCTCGAGCACAGTGAGCAGGATAGCGAATCGCTCCTGCTCGGGCAGACTTTGACGTCACGCCTCGTAAGCATGAGCACGCGTCTCCCCACCCTGGCCCCAGCCTTAGTATGGGACATCCACGCCATCAATACAATCCCTCCTAGGACCAAAATGCACTAATGGCAGTGACATGTTTAGGGTCACATCTGGGTGATTGGTGCCTTTTTTTTACCCAAGCCTGACACCTATCAGTATTTTTAACTCCGTTTTAACCCGCTGTGCTGACGCTTGGGAGGGGAGTGATTTCATCTGGCTGCTCCCTTATGTCGGATGTCACTGGGTGTTCTAAAAGAGTTTGCACAGACAGAGACCCCTCTCTTCCCTTATGGGCTTTCCCCTCTGGGGGGAGTGAGGTGGGCAGAGGGGGGGGGAGTGAGGTGGGCAGAGGGGGGGGGAGTGAGGTGGGCAGAGGGAGGGGTGGGGAGTGAGGTGGGCAGAGGGGGGGGGGGAAGTGAGGTGGGCAGAGGGGGGGAAGTGAGGTGGGCAGAGGGTGGGGGGAGTGAGGTGGGCAGAGGGGGGGGGAAGTGAGGTGGGCAGAGGGGGGAAGTGAGGTGGGCAGAGGGTGGGGGGAGTGAGGTGGGCAGAGGGGGGTGAGGTGGGCAGAGAGGGGGGAGTGAGGTGGGCAGAGAGGGGGGAGTGAGATGGGCAGAGAGGGGGGTGGGGAGCGAAGTGGGCAGAGGGGGGGAGTGAGGTGGGCAGAGAGGGGGGAGTAAGGTGAGCAGAGGGGGGGTGTGGGGGAGTGAGGTGGGCAGAGGGGGGAGTGAGGTGAGCAGAGGGGGGGTGTGGGGGAGTGAGGTGGGCAGAGGGGGGCAGTGAGGTGGGCAGAGGGGGGGGAGTGAGGTGGGCAGAGAGGGGGGAGTGAGGTGAGCAGAGGGGGGGCGTGGGGGAGTGAGGTGGGCAGAGGGGGAGTGAGGTGAGCAGAGGGGGGGTGTGGGGGAGTGAGGTGGGCAGAGGGGGGGAGTGAGGTGGGCAGAGGAGGGGAGTGAGGTGGGCAGAGAGGGGGGAGTGAGGTGAGCGGAGGGGGGGTGTGGGGCAGTGAGGTGGGCAGAGGGGGAGTGAGGTGAGCAGAGGGTGGGTGTGGGGGAGTGAGGTGGGCAGAGGGGGGAGTGAGGTGAGCAGAGGGTGGGTGTGGGGGAGTGAGGTGGGCATAGAGGGGGCAGGGGCGGAATCGGGCCGAGATGGGCAAAACGAGATAACCCTGTGTGTTATATCCCCACACTGACAGCGCAGAGCCTGTTATTCCCCACTCGGGGTTAGGTGGCGGCTGTCCCGGCCGGCTTGGCATGTCCTATGTGGGGTTCCGTAGGTCCTGGTCGCTATGGGGACAGACATGGAAGAGAAGGGGTTTGCGGATATCTATGGGGGGAAGATCGTGCTGCAGCAGCAGTCCTATAAAGAGCGGTGCAGGGAGTGCACTGTCACCTGCCCCAAGCTGTCCCTGCGGTCCCTGAGTGCCTGCACCTGCGCCGTGTGGCTGGCAGCGTACGCGGGCTTCGCACTCACAGAGGTGAGGCTGGGGATCACCCCAAGGCCCCAATATCCACCTTATACAGGGATCAGCTCGTACCCACCGCTCTGCGTGTTATACCGCTCTGCATGTTATTATTGCATTGCTCTGCGTGTTATACCGCTCTGCATGTTATTATTGCATTGCTCTGCGTGTTATACCGCTCTGCATGTTATTATTGCATTGCTCTGCGTGTTATACCGCTCTGCATGTTATTATTGCATTGCTCTGCATGTTATACCGCTCTGCATGTTATTATTGCATTGCTCTGCGTGTTATACCGCTCTGCATGTTATTATTGCATTGCTCTGCGTGTTATGCCACTGCCCTGTGTGTTATTATACCATCAGTCTGCATGTTATTGCACTGCGCTGCGTGTTATTGTATTGCTCTGCATGATGTTTCATTGCTGTTTATGCTCTACTAGCTGAGAGACCCGGCGTTGCCCGGGATGTAATGTTCCCGCTCCTCTCTCTCTTTCCCCCTCTCTCTGTTTGTCCCCCAGTCACATCAATCCAGTCTCCCCCCTCCCTCCTTTACAGCTTCATGCAGTGTGTGTGCGCGCGCGCGCGTCAGTGAGTCTGACGCAGAAACACAAACACACACAGACTGAGTGACTGACGTACACACAGTCAGTGTGTGCGTGCCTCAGTCAGTGTGTGTGTGTGCGTGCGTCAGTCAGTGTGTGTGTGCGTGCGTGCATCAGTCAGTGTGTGTGGGGGTGTGTGCGCGCGCGTCAGTCGGTGTGTGTGTGTGTGTGTCAGTCAGTCAGTGTGTGTGTCAGTCAGTCAGTGTGTGTGTCAGTCAGTCAGTGTGTGTGTCAGTCAGTCAGTGTGTGTGTCAGTCAGTCAGTGTGTGTGTCAGTCAGTGTGTGTGTGTGTGTGAGTCAGTGTGTGTGTGTGTGTGAGTCAGTGTGTGTGTGTGTGTCAGTCAGTGTGTGTGTGTGTGTCAGTCAGTGTGTGTGTGTCAGTGTGTGTGTGTGTGCGTGTCAGTGTGTGTGTGTGTGTCAGTCAGTGTGTGTCAGTCAGTGTGTGTGTGTGTGTGCGCGTCAGTCAGTGTGTGTGTGTCAGTCAGTGTGTGTGTGTGCGCGTCAGTTAGTGTGCGTGTGTGTGTGTGTGTGTGTGTCAGTCAGTGTGTGTGCGTGCGTCAGGGTGTGTGTGCATGTGGCTGTCAGGGGTTGTGTACGTGTGGCTGCCAGGGGCTGTGTACGTGCGGCTGCCAGGGGTTGTGTGCGTGCGTCAGTACGTGTGTCAGTCAGTGTGTGTGTATACTCGGCGTTGGCCGGAGGCGGGGCGTGAAAGGCAGGGGGAGTGAGCGCCGGGGAGGGGAGTGTGATGGGGAGGAGGAGAGGTGTGTGTGTGTATACCCGGCGTTGGCCGGAGGCAGGGGGGGGGGGCGTCAAAGGCAGGGGGGCGTCAAAGGCAGGGGGGGGGCGTCAAAGGCAGGGGGGGGGGCGTCAAAGGCAGGGGGGGGGGGGCGTCAAAGGCAGGGTCATCAAAAGCAGGGGGAGGGACGTCAAAGGCAGGGGGGGGCGTCAAAGTCAGGGGGGGGCGTCAAAGGCAGGGGGGGCGTCAAAGGTGGGGGAGGCGTCAAAGGCAGGGGGGGGCGTCAAAGGCAGGGGGGGGGGGCGTCAAAGGCAGGGGGGGGGGCGTCAAAGGCATGGATTCCTCCCCCTGCATTTCCTCACCTGGCAGCATGCCGCGCTCCTTGGGCTGCCACTGGTTCTCTCCCCCCTCGTGGCCTCCGCCGACTCCCGGTGGCACAAAGGAGGTATTAACTCCCTGCCGCCCTCCTCCTGCTCCTCGGGGATGTTGAGCCGTAGAGAGCGTGCTCTGGGAGGTGGGGGGGAAAGAAGTGGGTGGGGGGTGGGAAGTGGGGGGGGTGGAAATGGGGGAGCGACACACACGCGACACCTACCTGTACTTCCGGGCGCCGCCATGTTCTCACTCGGCGCCGCGAGGGAGGAAGGGGGTCCTTCCGGCCGCCGCCATCTTAGGCGCCACGAGGCAGCCTGTCTGTTCCCCCGCCGGGGAGGGAGGTGAGTTGGAGCGCCGGCGGGGAGGGAGAGAGGTGAGTTGGAGAGAGACCCGGCGTTGCCCGTGAGTTACATTTCCCGCTCCCTTCTCTCTCCCTCTTTCTCCGTTCTCCCCAGAGGGGAGGGACGAACAGTGGACAGGAGGGGGGGGGACTGTAGAGGGAGAAAGGGGGTGGCCCGGTATTAAAGGGGTTCCACCCCATTAGGCCACCCCTGACCCCACCCGGGAGACAAGGGGTTAACTGGACTGAGGTCCAGAAATGTGATTTCACCCCTGTTATAACCTGTAAATGTGTATTTTCCTGTTGCCCCTCTGTTATTGTACCTCAGTTTCTGCACACACACACTAGAATCCATCCGGGAGCACAAGGGTTAATAGTCCGTTAATACTGTGTCTTCAAGGTATGGACAAAGCTTCAAAGAAATTCCTTTGCTATCAGGATGACAGATGGCCATAGGGTCCCAATGGCTAGAACTTAAGCTTTGTTCAAAAGGTTTTTTCACCCTGTCTATGTGAGGGTGGAGGGGGCGCATTCCATAGCAGTTTTTAAGTGTCGCACTTATCACTGTCCAACACAGGTTATCTTGTCCAAGATCCGGAGGGGTAGCTGGCCTGGCATTCCATTTGCACATGTGGGGCCTCAGAAAGGAGACCCCAGAGTTCTACTGCACATGTGCCAGCTAGCAGGGGGGCCTGTCCTAAAATGTGTTCCCCCATCAAAGATTGGCTGGAGATAATTGCAAACCAATCCCAGGGTCTTAATGTTACAGATAGAGGGACAAAGGGTTTATAACCTGCTGGTCCCCATCTATCCTTTGTCTTCATTTTTGGTCTTCATGCAAAGTCTTCATTCGTTTTCGTTTTCTGATATGGTTATCTGACATCACCTGAATGATTTCCTGACTGCTGAGAGAAATGCTACATCATACTTCTCATTCCCCAACCCCAATGTAAGTGTACTTCTTGTTTGTTACTGCATTATCTGTTGTGTTCACCTTTATTCTAAGGAATAAATACAATTTATTATATCTTAAGCCTCGTTCAGTTCAAACCCAATTATTTTTTGTGTAATATTAATAAGCCTGTGGAAGCTATCGTCACAGGCGTATTAATAAAACTGGTGGCAGCTGGCGGGACTGAACTGGACCTGGATTACAGTATTCTGTGGGGTACTGTGATCCAGTGGGAACTTGATGGTAATTGCAAGTTCCTGGGACTAAAGATATTGAACACACAGTAGTGCAACAAGTAACGCAAGTTGTCACACCACCTCACTGCTGCGACCCAGAACTCAGAGCCATGAGTGAAGCGGAGAACCTCTATTACCTGAGAACTAGAAATCAGCTAAAAGACAAGTGCCGTGCCTATGGACTGGAATATGTGGACCAGGAGGTCGAGGACATGGTTGTTGCAGTCACCGCATATGAAGCTGAGCATCCAGAGGTCCTGGAAGTAGCTCAGCTTGCCCTTTTACAGCCGCCCGGAGATCAGGGACTGAACCCAGTGCCGGGCCGGCAGGATCCCGGGGAGGGACCAAGTGCACCTCCCAGAACAAGTGCAGCAGGAGGGGCACTGATAGCTGCGGCTACCAGCCCGTTTACCCCTGAAATGCTGGCACTGATAACAGCGTGGGGAGACCGAGGGACACCGGAGGAGCGGCTACAGTTTATCTCTATGGCAGTGAACAGACCCGCTTATTGCCCCCCGGTCCGACCCCCCAAAGATGGACTCCAACTGGACAAGCACAGCCTCACCAAGTATGTGGAGGGCACTGATCAGATTGACATGTTTCAAAGGAACTTTGAAACGCAGTGCCGGCGGTACGGGGTGCTTCCCCAGCATAGGGTTGCACGCCTGGACCCGCTACTCTCCGGCTTGGCTAAGCAGACCTTGATGGCGCTTCCAGATGAGTTTGCTGATGACTATGACCACCTGAAAGAACTTTTGCTGTTTCAGCACGGTTTTACCCCTGAAGCTTACCGGGGTAAGTTCCGGCTGGAGGAGAGGCACCCTCAGGAGACCTATGTCACTTATGTGACCCGCATGGCTTTGTACGGGTTACACTGGGTGGAGGGCTCTGAGGCCAAGACTTACCAACGCCTGCTGGACCTCATCTTTCAGGAGCAGCTCATGCAGCAGTGCCCGCCGGCGGTGAGGGCTTTTGTGTATGATAAAAAGCCCAAGACCTACACCGAGGCGGCGAGGATGGCCGATGACTATGTGGTCAGCCGGTCACAGATGACCGCCAAGGTACCAGCCCAAGCGGTAACCCCAACGGCGCCGGCCAAGAAAGCTGTGAGTACCCCCCAGTGGGCCCAAAAGCCGCCTGCGGGCAGCGGGTCACAGAAGGTGGGAGAGCTCCGGCATGAGCGCCGGTGCTACAATTGCAACAGCACTGGTCACATAAGACCTGATTGCCCGGAACCCCTGCGTTCCAATGGACCCTATCGAGGGCAACGCACCCCAGCTGCGAAGCCGGTAGCCCGCGTGCGGGTGGCTTCCACCAAAGAACCAGGACCGGTCATGGAAACAACTCCCAGCGAGATGTCCCATGTCACCCCTACCCCGGTTTCATCGGTGCCTGCAGCCAGGAGCGGCGGACAGCACAGCGCAGACCTGCAGCAGACGGACGGCCGGAGCAAGCATCTCACCCCGGTCACAGTCGGTGACCGGCCAGCAGTCGGCTTGCTTGATTCAGGAGCTGCAGTGACCCTGGTCCGGCCAGAGGAATTGCTCCCAGGCCCTGGGATGCAGATCACTGTGGCTGACGGAGAGCCACGTTTCCTGCAGGTGGCCCGCATCTTTTTGGATTGGGGGGTGGGCAAGGGTGTGCAGGAGGTGGGGGTTTTACCAGGTTTGGATGCTGAAATTCTTTTGGGCAACGACCTGGGACCGATGACCTGCACCTACGACCGTGTGCCCCAGCCCGCTGCCGTGGCGGCGGTTACCCGGAGCCAGACCGCGGCAAAGCCGGCGGTGGCCACACCAGTCCCCCAGCCTTTGGGACCAACGTTGGCGGAGGGCACAGAGGAGCACGGGGAGGTAAGCCAGGATCAGTTGCAACCACAGGCTGACTTACTGTTTCCCCTTACCTTGTCCCCTTCCCCTGACAATGACATGACTGGGGGGTGGCCAGATTTAGGAGCCCAGTTTAGGGAGGCAGTGAAGGCAGACCCTACCCTGGCCGGCGTGAGACTTCGGGCGTCCGAATCTCAGGCAGGGGAGGGCACTGAGCGCTGCTTATGGCATAAAGGACTCCTATACAGAGAAGAAGGGAACCCGGGGATAGAGAAGGGATTGACTGGTAAGCGACAGCTAGTAGTACCCCAGGGGTACCGACAGCAATTGTTACGGGTAGCTCACTCTATTCCGTTAGCGTGACATCAGGGGGTCACCAGGACGCGAGCCCGGTTATTGCAGCGTTACTTCTGGCCGGGGGCATCCAGGGATGCGGCTGATTTCTGCCGCTCCTGTGATGCCTGCCAGCGAGTGGGTAAGGCGGGCGACCGTGTGAAGGCACCCCTGAAACCCCTACCGATAATAGGGGAACCCTTCCAGAAGGTAGCGATGGACCTGATAGGACCCCTCATGATTCCTAGCAGGTCAGGGAAGCGCTACATCCTCACGGTGGTGGATTTTGCCACCCGGTACCCTGAGGCGGTAGCGCTGGGCACCATAAGTGCCAAGACAGTGGCAGCAGCTTTGCTGAACATTTTTGCTAGGGTAGGTTTCCCTAGTGAGATCCTAACTGATCAGGGGTCGCAGTTCATGAGTGAACTGTTACATGTCTCTGGGACGGACAGTGGACAGGAGGGGGGGGGGGACAGTGGACAGGAGGGGGGACGGACAGTGGACAGGAGGGGTGGGACAGTGGACAGGAGGGGTGGGACAGTGGACAGGAGGGGGGGACAGTGGACAGGAGGGGGGGGACAGTAGACAGGAGGGGGGGGGGCAGTGGACAGGAGGGGGGGGGCAGTGGACAGGAGGGGGGGGGCAGTGGACAGGAGGGGGGGGGCAGTGGACAGGAGGGGGGGGGCAGTGGACAGGGGGGGGCAGTGGACAGGAGGGGGGGCAGTGGACAGGAGGGGGGGGCAGTGGACAGGAGGGGGGGGCAGTGGACAGGGGGGGGTAGTGGACAGGAGAGGGGGGGCAGTGGACAGGAGGGGGGGGCAGTGGACAGGAGGGGGGGGGCAGTGGACAGGAGGGGGGGGGGCAGTGGACAGGAGGGGGGGGGGCAGTGGACAGGAGAGGGGGGCAGTGGACAGGAGAGGGGGGCAGTGGACAGGAGAGGGGGGGCAGTGGACAGGAGAGGGGGGGCAGTGGACAGGAGGGGGGGCTGTGGACAGGAGGGGGGGGCAGTGTCGCACACACTCAGTGACACACACAGACACACACACACACACGTCTCAGTCCCGTGATGCGCCCTTTCTCAGTTCCGTGCGGCGCCGCAGGTGGGGGGGGAGGTGGGGGAGCGACACACGCGACACCTACCTGTACTTCCGGCCGCCGCCATCTTCTCACTCGGCGCCGCGAGGGAGGAAGGGTGTCCGCCATCTTACGCGCCGCGTGGCAGCCTGTTCCCCCGCCGGGGAGGGAGGTGAGTGTAGAGGGAGGTGAGTGTAGAGGGAGGTGAGTGGAGCGGGAGGGAATGGAGCGGGAGGGAGGTGAGTGGAGCGGGAGGGAATGGAGCAGGAGGGAATGGAGCGCGAGGGAAGAAGGGGGTCCGCCATCTTACGCGCCGCGTGGCAGGCTGCCTGTTCCCCCGCCGGGGAGGGAATGAAGCGGGAGGGAGTGGTGTGTAGCGGGAGGGAGTGGTGTGTAGCGGGAGGGAGGGGAGTGTAGCGGGAGGGAGGGAGTGGAGCGGGAGGGAGGTGAGTGCGGGAGGGAGTGGAGCGGGAGGGAGGTGAGTGCGGGAGTGGAGCGGGAGGGAGTGGTGTGTAGCGGGAGGGAGTGGTGTGTAGCAGGAGGGAGGGGAGTGTAGCGGGAGGGAGGTGAGTGGAGCGGGAGGGAGTGGAGCGGGAGGGAGGTGAGTGCGGGAGTGGAGCGGGAGGGAGTGGTGTGTAGCGGGAGGGAGGTGAGTGTGGGAGTGTAGCGGGAGGGAGTAGTGTGTAGCGGGAGGGAGTGGTGTGTAGCGGGAGGGAGGTGAGTGGAGCGGGAGGTGAGTGCGGGAGTGGAGCGGGAGAGAGTGGTGTGTAGCGGGAGGGAGTGGTGTGTAGTGGGAGGGAGTGGTGTGTAGAGGGAGTGGAGCGGGAGGGAGGTGAGTGCGGGAGGGAGGTGAGTGCGGGAGTGGAGCGTGAGGTGAGTGCGGGAGTGGAGCGTGAGGTGAGTGCGGGAGTGGAGCGGGAGGGAGGTGAGTGCGGGAGTGGAGCGGCTTCCGGGCGCGTCTTAGGTGGGCGCGTGTCCCCCCGCCGGGGAGGGAGTGGAGCGGGAGGGAGGTGAGCACCGGGGAGGGGGGGGAGGTGAGTGTGATGGGGGGGGAGAGGACAGAGATGTGTGTGTGTGTGTGTGTTTTTTTATTTTTTTTTGGACCTTTGTCCCGTCACTCCGCCTCAGGCCAATGAGAGGTGTGGGGGGCGGGCCAAGGGGGTGGTGTGAGTGTGTGAGCCCAATGAGAGATGTGCGGGGGTGGGCGGGCCAAGGGACCAATGAGATTGCCGCTAGGGACACAGACATACAGTGCTTTCAGAAATATATAGTAGATAGCTCTGCATGATAATATTAGTACATTGCTCTGCAACGTGCTGCAGGACCTTGTGGTAGCCACTTAAAGGGCCACTGTGCAAATATAGAAAACAGTATGTCTAGGTAGCATCTGTGACTGGGTATGTTTAAAGTATATGTACCGTGTATGTGTATATCAATGTGTTAGTGTATGTCTACGTGTGTATTAGCGTGTTAATGTGCGTGTACGATATGTGCATCTGTTTGTTAGTGTATGCGTATAGTGTGCGTGTTTAACAGTGTGTGAAGGGCACTCCTAGTAGAAAGGGATTACATTATTTGCCCTGCCTGACTTCTCTGGAGAGCTCGTTATGGTACAAATTCCTTCACCTTTATGTTTATTTTTTGCCTGCCTTTAAAAAAAATAATAAATCTATCTATATCTTTATACAGTACTTCATATTCCCTGTGTATACCGTAATAGAACTACAGAAATGTACATATACCCTTGATGATCTTGCATTTCTCCGTACAGAACAGCGTGGTCCTGTCTGCTGCCATATTTGTCACTTTTATTGGCTTGCTGCTGTACCTCCACTTTGTGAAAATTGACCAGGAATCCTTATTGGTCATTGGCTCCCTGGGTATTCAAATGACCTCCTCGTTTGCGTCAGGAAGGGAGAGCACTGCGTTCATTGAAATGTGCAGAGTGAAGGACGTGGTCATCAATGAAGCAGTTTTCATGGTATATGATTTAAATCATTTTTATTGTTGCCTTCCTATTAATGGTGCAATATTTAAAAAATAACTTTACTATGTCATTGCCTTCTTTAAACAAATGTAACTATGCTTAAAGCAAATATTTGGCTGTTTCTGATTTTGTTATTTGAAAGTTGAGAAGATTTTTATCTTCGAAGCCTCTGAATGGGGGAGAAGGGGTCGTTTTAATAACAGGTTTACTTGAACAGTAGCCCACCCAGTCCGTGTTTGGGGGCGATTTATTGAGAAGGAGGGTGAAAATAAATGTTATCGTGTGTGTGTGTGTGTGTGAAAATACAGATTGATCCATTAATTATTGGTTCGACACAGGTTTCTTTACAGTTCCAAATATAGTACTGTATCATGTATTCTTCTAGAGGCAGTTACAATAAGCATTTACAGGTTATTTAAAAAAAAATCTATTTATAAAATGTTTTACATACTGGACACCTAACAAGCTCCTATTGAACCCCCAAAATAACCACAACATATATATAAGCATATGACTGTCACAGAGGAGTGCTACTGAGCATGGCAATATATATTTAAAACCAGAGACAGAACATAAAACACAGACAGAGCTCAGTTTTAGCACATCCAGTGAAACTCATACACGGTACAGTGCCTAAATATATATGTATAAATATCTATTAAGTAAAATGGTCTTTTAGTTTGACATTTTTAGCCAAAATTGTTGTAAGCCCCTGAGCCAACGGCACGGCAGACCACATTTCAGGGGTCCCTAACGCTAATATAAATTCTTAATAACCTGTGTTAATAGCCTCTGCCTGTGCAGACTCCTGTTCAATTCAGTGATATCACACAGAAGGGAGCAGCCAGAGGAAATCAAACCCCTCTCGTATCTCATTTTTATCTTCTTTACAAAATAAGTTGTTTATAAATGTCTCATTAAAAAAACACAAAACAAACACACATTACTCAGATTTAACTCCTTAAACGTGACTGTTATTGGTTCATTTTGGCACTGGGATAAACTGCATCTTTAAGAAGGACCTCCTTTCCCATTCAGGACCACAATATCATTGGCATGTTTGATGGGGGAAATGTACAAGGTTGGTAGCCAAATGTGTTAGAGGGGACTAAAAATGATATTTTATCGGATATGCTGATTTTTCTCATTGATACTTTATGGAAGTTCATGAAACATGGATGCTAAAAAATCAGTGAGACAGACTCCAAATCCTTGAGTTGACGTCTGTCTTAATGACTGACATGAGATTTTTTCAGAGATTAAATTATAATGAACAAGAACGTCCTGATATTAGAAATTCTGGTCAGTGTTTACTAAGTGGTGCTATTCGATACGACCACTTATTGCACCAGAAGACATCTTCTGACCAGTTAAAGTGAGTAAACCTAAGGTTTCTTCCGACTCTGGATGGATGGTGTCTTACGGAGTAGCACTGCATAGTAAATGTGGTCCTCTGTGCTATACATCAGAATCACTATTCTTGACTGTAATTTCCCTTAACTGCTGGAAAATTCTAATGAAATATTCTAATCTTGCGATTTTCAGCAAAAAGTTATCTACTACTTGTGCATACTCCTTAAAGATCCTTCTGACCCCAACGGGATCGCGGAGATCGTACCAGTGTTTCAGGTCAGTGAGCACATCCAGGTTATTATTATTATTTTTAGTTATCTGAAAATGATTTAGATATTGAATTGGTTCAGCAACCTAGATGTTTCTAGGACACACAATCTCAAACTGACATTGTACTTAGAACCAGATCCAAACATGAAGAATAGCCCAAAACATCTCGGGTTTGGGTATAATCTCATTCCCTCACATGATAAACAAAATAAGAACCACATGTGAGCATAATAGTGTGTATTGTTATAGCACCATTATTTCAAATACATATCGAAAATGGTTACACATCTCTTTTTACTGTTATTGCACATCTAATAACTGGGGCTTTAGGAACATTTTAAATGGGTGTGATTACAATGTGGGAATATGTCTGAAAAGAACACTGTTGAAATATGTGTATTTGTATTTTAACTATTCAGAGCTCGAAGCCACGGCTAGACTGCTTGGTTGAAGTTTATAGGACCTGCCAGGACATCTTATCCCAGAAGAGCAGTACTGGAGAAGCTTCTGAGTAGCACTGGGTCTGGGGTGCGATCGCATTGCCATGCTTCCAAAAACCTGCATGGGGTTGGACCAATCTTCTAAAGCAGGGGTGGCCAACTCCCGTCCTCAAAGGCCACCAACAGGCCAGGTTTTCAGGATTTCCCAGTTTCAGCACAGGTGGCTCATTCAAAGACTGAGCTACCTGTGCTGAAGCAGGGATATCCCTAAAACCTGGCGCGTTGGTGGCCCTTGAGGGCGGGAGTTGGCCACCCCTGTTCTAAAGCTCTGGAAAAAAGGTTCTGTCTGTTCACCACGACACATTTCACCAAGCCTAATATCGCAGGACTTTATCACAAGGTGGCTATTTCTTGGGTTGGTTCCAGGAAAGGTGACCTCCTTGTTGAAACGGGATGTCCATCCTCACACGAAAGGGAATTCAGAACAATTTTTAATAAAGTATTTTGAAATATTTTTTTTTGCACTTTTAATTAATATTTCCACGGTGAACAAATTCTTTGAAGGGTTAATACAATCTTTCAGATTTATTTTGGTGATAAGACTGTCCAAGCTCAAAGCCACAGGCAAATTGTTCTCTTTGTTTTGTTCCGTGTTTGCAAAGTATTTACTAAGCTGCCAGTCATGTAAATAAACAGAAGTAGTTAAAGCAGTATTGCAAGCTGCCGTTTTTTTTTCTTTTTATGTAATTTCCCACCCCTTTTAATATGTGCATCAATACAATCCACACAATAAGTAATTAGCTAAGTTGCCGATCGATTCGTTCTCCTGTGATCGATCGGCGAAGATTCGGCCCGTGGTTTCACTAAATGGCTGTCAGTGCAGCAGAAGAGGACCAAAGATGCAAAGTTCTGTGGGGAAGATCATGTGACCAGGCAGTCACTAGATACAATTGGTGCGCTGCTAGAGAGAGGGCAGGGCTCAAAATGGGGTGTGCCTGAGCCTGTTTCAGAAGTGGAAGGGGATGTGACTTTGTAAATGGCTGCTATAGAAACAAAAAATGCTTTTACATTATAATATCAAAAATGTCTTTCAGAGTGGAATTAAAATACATGCTACAAGTATTTTCTCGTTGTACGGAACTGATGTTTTAAAAACATGTATGATATTGCTTGGTCTGCAGCTCTAATAGCTTTTCTTCGGCTCTGCTGAATTCAGCCTAAATAAATACAATTCACAAGATACAAATCAGTGAAACTGTTACTTTATGAGTGATTAAATCTTTCTAAGGATTCACATTATTTTAAAAAAAAAATCCTGCTGATTTTATAAGTTATCGTTCTATGTGTAGGCTGAGAAAAGCGTAAATAAAAAACACAGTCTGAGGTTATTTTGAAACAGAATAACACGTGAACTTATTCAAGTCAAGTGCACAACGGAGACAGCTTTTGAAAAAAAGCTCTCTAAACAATAAACACAGTATGCCATATATTTATACCCTAAATACTAAAAAGTGTCCTCCCTCAATGGGGGCTTGTACGTCACTAATATTACCTCATTTTGTAATACATAACAATACTAAAGCTGATGTCATTTTGTAATACATAACAATATTGGATAACTGCCTTTCAGCTAAAAACCATTATGGGGTTAAATGGGATGTGCCTATTCTGCCACCTGGCATATTGTATGAGAATCAGTTTCTCTGTAAGAATCTGAGCTTATCTCACGGGTTCTCACAACCTCTGGCCTGTTTACACTTTCCATTTGAAGCTGATTGGATGAGGAAAGATCAATAAAGTCAGCTAAGAGCGAAAACATTCCATTCTCTGCTTCACACGTTTGTTTATACAGAAATGAAACACAGAAATTAAGACTCACAAAGACAAGACAAGATGGCGGATTGAAATATTCAAACAAAATGGCTTCATCCTAAATGCTGTTATGTTGTTATGCCAGACCCCCTAATGTCTCAACTTCGTCAAGGCTTCTCTGAGACTTAGATTAAACGAAGTATTCTACAAAATTTTATACCTAGACAAGGGGCAGCCAACTCCAGTTCTCACAGGCCCCCAACAGGTCAGGTTTTCAGGATATCCCTGCTTCAGTCTTTGAGCCTCTGAGCCAGCTGTGCTGAAGCAGAGATACTGCAAACCTGACCTGTTGGGGGTTGTGGGGGGTCTTGAGGACTGGAGTTAAGCACTCATGACCTAGACCAGCGGTGCGCAAACTGTGGGGCGCGACCCCCAGGGGGGGCGCGACACTGCCGACGGGGGGCGCGGGGTTTACAGAGGCCCCGCGCGCTTCCCGAAGGCACTTAAATTAAGTGCCGGGTGAGCTGCAGGGCCTCTGTAAACCTAACTTACCGTGGCTCTGGCGGCTTCCTCCCTGCGGCGCCATGGCAACGCGGCGTCAAAATGACGCTGCGAGGTCATGTGACGTCACGTTGCTATGGCAACGTGACGTCATTACGCCGGAGCGCGGGTAAGTTGGGGTTGGGGGGGGCGCGGGAGCGAGGGGACAGCCGTCAGGGGGGCGCAGGGGAAAAAGTTTGCGCCCCCCTGACCTAGACAATGGTCAAAGTCTGAATTTTGCCACAAAAACGCTTTTTTTTTTTTTTTTTTTTTGCATTTTTGAATGTTTGGAAATTACCAAAGATTGAAGAAAAGGGAAAAAAAAAAACAGTAACTTCTTTTCTTTACATTTTTAAAAGTTTGGGGAAGAGTAAAAATAAATAAATAGTAACATTTTGAAAAAAGTGTGAAGGAAAAAGTTTGCTGACAAACCATAAGTTAGGGCTACTTTGTTCTAGCAATTTCCTTCCTTAGAAAAAAAAAAAAGACCTACTAAAATGAGTTAATTGCGCTATCAATTTTCAGTTTACAAGTTGATTTTTGAAAAAATTGTAAAGAAGTTACCCCAATTCCGATAAGTTTGCCATCTCTAGTTTATTCTTTTTTTTTAATGAATCCTAGAAACCTAAGATGGTTCATCTATGGTGGGAAAAAATAAAAAGTTTGGTTAGGAACTCAGATGTGCAAATAAAAATATTTTAAAATGCAGTTGTGAAAAAACGTTTTTTATTTCCCCCCCAAATTTGATTCCTTGAGAAGCATTTTGCAAAGCCTTAAAGGGCCCCAATGAAGTAAGCTTTCAGCGCCGTATCGCCAGGCAGCGAGCGAAACACGGCGTGTGCGCGATCTATAGTCTCCGCATTAAGCGTATCTAGTGATTTTAAAGAATTTCACAAATTGGCATTTTTAAATGAAATTGCCATACACATTGACATAATGCTCGGCAAAATCCTGTTCTATAGTGTCCGCCTGATTTAAACCTTTCATTAAACCAACATGTTCTTCACAGACAGAGGTTTGACACGTCTCAGGTCTCTTCAAGGAGCAATCCAAGGGGCATTTTATTTTTTCCTTTCATTTAAAAAAAAAAAAAAAAAAATATATGTTCGAAATGGGATCTCGGGAGCTGAACCCCATTAATTTCAGCTCCGGGGTCCTCCTGCTTCCCGAGATACAGATTTCCGAAGGGGGCGCCGGGACCTCGGCAAAGTTTAAAGCTCCTGTGTCACGTAGGCCAATAGGAAGCCCAACCTGATGATGTTACGACTTCCTATTGGTCCGCAGGGCGTGGAAGCTTTGAAACTCTGCCGTTACATGAACCAAACTAGCAAGCCGGAGCAGCTACTGGCCCCCCTACGGGAGGTATCTCGGGAAGCAGGGGGTCCCCGAAGCTGAACTTGATTGGGTTCAGTTCCCGGAGACCCCCCGCTTCAATCTGATGGAGAGAAAAAACAGCCATTGATTGAGCCACCTGTGCTGAACCAGAGACTTATAAAACCTGACCTTTTGGGGGGTTTTGAGGACTGGAGTTGGCCACCCCTGCACTCAGGGTTGCCACCTCCGGGTTTGACCCCGAGACTCCGGGCACTTACCTCCGGGCTACGGGTTGCCGTCGTCAATCTCCGGGTGGCGGTGTCTCCGGCATTTTCTGTTATTCTCCTGCAATTTCCCCCTCCAACTGCAGTGAACATGTCTGCGCGGCGTTCCCACGCCGCGCAGCCATGTTGACTGCATTTGGAGGGGGAATGGCACCAGGATGCCGGGAGACGCCGCCGCAGCTGCAGCACCACGCCACACAAAGTAAGGGTTTTTTTTCCCCCCGCCGGGTTGGCCTTCAGTAGACGTAGTAGATGGTGGCTACCCCTGCCTGCACGAGAGACTCTGCCTGCTGCTTTACACAGCTTGTACAGCTCAGCCAGGGGTATGGAAGTACCGAGTCAAAAAACAAACCTGTTATGCCGATTGAAAACAGCAGTGTTTATGGTGCAATCTTGAAGCTAAATGTCCTGTACCTCTCGCACTGACGTTAGAAACAGCTGTGGGAGTTTCGGTGAAGGAGGGTCCATCGTCCTCTGTCTTGGATTGGATACTCTTGACATTTGATATCAGGGTTTTCTGCCTTCACCTGCTGTTGTGGTTGTTGTGAGCTAGTGAGAACGGATAACGTCAAACCATCTGATGAATGTAGTTGATGAGGCGTCTTTTTTTAACAGTGATATTAATAACAACACGTTTCTTTTTCTTTTCTTGATCATACCAAGTGGGCGATTTAAATGTTTGCTACAATGGGTCCATCTGAAAGCAGCGATTCCCCCCCCCCCTTGTTTTCTCTAAACCAGGGGTGCTCCACTCTAATCCTCAAGCCCCCACCAACACGTCAGGTTTTCAGGATATCCCAGCTTCAGCAAAAAATGGTTCAATCAGTCCCTGCTTCAGCACAGATGGGTCCCCTCTGATTGAGCCACCTATGCTAAAGTTGGGATATCCTGAAAACCTGACCTGTTGGGGGGGGGTGGGGGGGGCTTGAGAACTGGAGTTCAGCACTCCCGCTCTAAACCAGGGGTGCGCAAACTTTTGTCTGCGCCCCCTTACCTTTTCTCCAGCAGTTTCTGACGTCACAACGTCATGTGACCCCGCAGCATCATTTGATGTCGCGTTTCCATGGTGACGTGTCACCAGAGGCCGCTGGAGAAAAGGTAAGGGACATACAGAGGCCTTGCGCGCTCCCCGGCATTTAATTTAAATATTGTGGGGAAGAGCGCGGGGCCTCTGTAAGCGCCACGCCCTCCTTCCCCCTGAAAATGTCACACCCCCCCAGCTTGCGCACCCCCTGCTCTAAACTATTAGACGCAGGAAACTCCCCAGTTTGAATGATGTAAGAAAATCAATATTAAAATTGATTGCTACTTTAAGGTACACCCAGAGGGTTAAACAGTTACTGCTTAAGTTTAACAAATAAGTTTATTAATTAAATATAGTATCTTGAGATGCATATTTTCATTGAAATCTGTAATGCTCCTTTCCATTGTATGGTGAGGACTTTTCTCCTTTTGTGTTGTCATACACAGAGGTTGTTTTTTTCCCCCCAGAAGTGTACGTAACGGATTTCATCCATAGGATGTACAGAATTACTTTACATTGTTTCATGTGTGTTGCATTTCTAAGGTGAAAACCACATAAAACTAGAATGTTGGGTGTTTAAGAGCGCTTTGATGGGACAGTAACGCACTGTTAACAGTGCATTAACTCAGGGGGGCTAAGCCCCAGTCCTCAAGCCTCCCCACCCCCCCAGCAGATCAGGTTTTCAGGATATCCCAGCTTCAGCACAGGTGGCTGAATCGAGCCACCTGTGCTGAAGCAGGGACTGATTGAACCACCGGTGCAGGGATATCCTGAAAACCTAACCTGTTGGGGGGGCTTTAGGACTGGTGTTGAGCACCTCTCCATTAACTACAACTAAGCTAATTAAAATTAACACATTACCTGTGTTTACCCCACTGCAGAATGAAATGTATGAACACGTGTTGGTTGTGATACCTTTGTATTGGACAAACCGCTACACGAGCTGCAGAGAGCGAACGCTCTGTCAGCAGGTCAGAGAAAATGAGAACCTACTGCATGTTCTGAGCAGTGCCCTGAAATGGTAAAAGTATTGCACAGCAGTCACTTTAACAGCGTTTGAAGTGGATCGCCCTGGTTCAGCGTCAAAGAACACAAAGAAAGACAGATGGAGTTTTTCACAGAATAGGAAGTTTTTACATTTCGTGTAATTTAATCTTTCGTGTGTGTGTGTCACCAATCATCATCCTTTTGATTTATTTGTGTGTCTACAGGTATGTGTGTATATATAGTATAGTACAATATGTCCCTTAAAGGGTCACTCCCGCCTAGGCCCAAAATGACTGTGGCACGTGTAAATGGTGCTGATTTGACACATCTTTTAACATTTCCATGGTAAACCAAAGCATGAGATTTGTATTTATTTATTTTTACACTGTCGGTCAGTCCTTGAGACCACGGAAAATTGTTCTTTTTCCTCTGTAAAGTAATTTATTATGAAGCCACCTTTAGTCAGATAAACATAAGTAGATTAAGATACAGTAGGGCCCCGCTCATTCAGCGGGTTCCGTTCCAGGCCGCCGCCGTAAAGCGGAAAGCGGTGCCCTGCTGTACTGTATTGTACCTTTGAAAACAGAGATGCAGAGCTGTAAACCGACTGTTTCGCTGACAAATTGCACCTGAAGATGCTATGGTGGAGGGAGCCTCGCTCTTATACCCCTTGTTGGACAAAGCGTGCTGCCTAGGGATGGGTTAGAATAGCTGGAGAAGTGTATCAAAGAGGATACACCAAAGAAATCCCTTTCGTAGGCTACCTCCAGTAACAGCTCAAATAGAGAACACCTAAAGACTAATACCTATATGATACACCCATTTAAAGAGGTGTCAGTACTGCCACAGGGCAGCACTTGCTCTGAACTGTACTACACTACATAAAAGATCCTTTCTAACAAGAACATCTGCACTAATACGTGAACCAACCAAATTTTAGCCTACCACGCATAGCGTATGCAGCTGCCATAACTATATATCAACATAGGACATATCTCTGTGTGTGCACAGGGAATTTAACATTTACTACTATATGTGTAAGTTCACAATATAAATACACCGCTTGTCTATCTGTGTATCTACTTATTTCACACTATACGCAGGACACACAGAACAGCATTCGTGTAAGCCCTGTTGGGCGCATGCGCAAGTGGCGCTTCAATAGTGCCAACAGTATCTTCTACACTAATCTCTAGGAAAATTACACAACACAGCACAAAACCGCGTTCTAACAAGAACACGTACAAGACTGTGTGATTAAAATACACACCAGTCGAATACTTACTGCGTAAGCAACTCCTGTCATCGCAAGATGAACGCGGGGCTTTTTTCCATCTATGCACGGGGAACCCCATAAATACTCCTAATACATTCCTAGATTTCTAAAGATCACAATAGAACACAGCGCCTGCCAATCTATTGATTTACCTACCTTGCACTGTACGCAGATCACGGAGATCAGCATCAATAGAGGCCCGTTTTGACGCATGCGCGGACGGAGTCTATACAACAAACTGAGGGCTATGAACGGCCCCACTCAAGAGCGCATGCGCGGTGCGCAATAGACCAAAATTGTGGCAACAGACTGCACTGGCTAGCACAGAAGCGTTTTCCTTTGGTATATAAGGGATAAAATATACATGAGGCATCTCCATCACATATAGGGTATTTTTGCCACCTTAGCAACTACCACCTAGATACACAAAAAGAGTGTTAACACACAGCTCTTGATAAACATACGTGCTAAACAAGTATACATCAATATTCCCATAACCTGTTCTATACAGTGGGTGCTTTACAAACAACCCACTGTGACTTTGTACCATAAGCAAACTAGGGTACGTTCTCCTATGCTAAAATACAGCAACATATACTTAACAGGGATACAGGGAACAGATTCCTACAGTGGAACTTTGTTCATATATGATAAAGAACACAACACTCCCAAACAAGGGATCAGATGACAATACCCAAAAGCACACGGGCTGTAGAAACATAGAAATATAAAACAAATATATACGTAACAAAAGGGCGTATCTATTCTCTATAGAGCAATACACAGACAATAAAGGAGAGGCATGGCAGAGACCAAATAGACTATAGGTGTCTATCTTTTATTTCGAGTATATAGATTCACAATATATACTGTTTTAAGTACACGTTTGACACATCAGTATGAAATAAAGTTAACTTCACCCACCACATTCACCCCTGACCGTATCTTATACTATATTAGTGAAAGCACTGTATGTTTGCCTGCCTGCATGCATGCATGCCTGCCTGCTGGATGTCCGGTGTCCCTAGGGACAATGCCATTGCACCTTTGGCCTGTCACTCCGCCTCAGGCCATGCCCGCCCCCGCACCATGCCCGCCCCCGCACACCTGTCATTGGTCGGCCATGCCCGCCCCCCCGCACCATGCCCGCCCCCGCACACCTGTCATTGGTCTGCGGCCAGCACCCCGCACCATGCCCGCCCCCGCACACCTCTCATTGGTCTAAGGCCAACAACACTGACACACTGTCACACCCCTCACTGAGCTACACCACTGACACACTCTACCACCCCTCACTGAGCTTTGGGAATCGCTGCACCTAACCCTAACTGCTCTGAGACATTTGCACAACTGACAGATTTGAAACTTTTTTGGGACAACCCTGACCACCTGCTACCTCACCACCTTCTAACAATCAGGTACAGAGTCTTCTCTCTATAAATACTCTTCTCTCTATAAATACACCCACATCCACACACCGCCTCTTCAAAACACCACCCTCGCACACCCCCACCCCACACTCTGCTCCAGGGCTACCGACTCAGCATTAACCACCATTAAAAACCCCTCCGCCCCCCCCCCGCTCATCACCTCCACCGCATGGTGCTCATCCGGAGGCATACTGACTTGCCATTAACACCCCCCCCCCCCCTCACCTCCACCACGGACACCATTATTAACCCCCCCCCCCCCGCTCCTCACCTCCACTACGGACACCATTAACCCCCCCCCAAACACCACCCCCACCCCCGGTCCTCACCCCGCTCCTCACCTCCACAACGCCCACCGCATGGTGTTCATCCACACCCATACCCCCCGCTCCTCACCTCCAGCGCATGGTCCTCATCCGGAGCATGAAAGACGCCATTAACCCCCCCCCCCCCCGCTCCTCACCTCCACCGCATCCTGCTCATCCGGAGTAAAAAACACGCCATTAACAACACCCCCCGCTCCTCTCCTCCACCGCAAGGTGCTCATCCGGATCAAATAAAAAACACATTAACACCCCCCCCCCCGCTCCTCACCTCCACCGCATGGATCAAAAAATACCCCATTACCACCACCCGCCCCCCTCCTCCACCGCATGGTGCTCATCCGGAGAAAAAAAAAAACATTACCACCACCCGCTCCACCGCTCCTCTCCTCCACCGCATGGTGCTCATCCGGGGCCATACTCATCCACTCACCCACCCCCCTCATCCACTCACCCCCCCCCCTCATCCACTCACCCCCCCCTCCTCCACTCACCCCCCCCCTCCTCCACTCACCCCCCCCCTCCTCCACTCACCCCCCCCCCTCCTCCACTCACCCCCCCCTCCTCATCCACTCACCCCCCCTCCTCATCCCCTACCCCCCCTCCTCATCCCCTCCCCCCCCTCAACCACTCACCCCCCCTCATCATCCACTCCATCCCCTCCTCATCCACTCACCCCCCATCTCATCCCCTCTCCCCCCCTCCTCATCCACTCAACCCCCCTCCTCATCCACTCAGCCCCCTCCTCATCCCCTCCCCCCCCCATCTCATCCCCTCCCCCCCCATCTCATCCCCTCTTCCCCCCATCTCATCCCCTCCCCCCCCATCTCAAACCCTCTTCCCCCCATCTCATCCCCTCTTCCCCCCCTCCTCATCCACTCACCCCCCCTCCTCATCCCCTCCTCATCCACTCCCCCCCTCATCATCCCCTCCCCCCTCCTCATACACTCCCCCCCCTCCTCATACACTCACCCCCCACTCCTCATCCACTCCCCCCCTCCTCATCCCCTCCCCCCCTCCTCATCCACTCCCCCCTCCTCATCCCCTCCCCCCCCTCCATCCTCATCCCCTCCCCCCTCCTCATCCACTCCCCCCCTCCCTCCTCATCCACTCCCCCCCCCCTCATCCCATCCCCCCCCTCACCCCCCCCCCCCACAACATCACCCCCCCCCCAGCCCACATCATCCCACCCCCCCACCACACATCACCCACAACCACATCCACCCCCCCCCCAGCACACATCACCCCCCCACATCACCCCCACCCTCCCACCCCACATCCCCCACGGCCACATCCCCCACCCTCCCACGCCCACATCCCCCATGCCCACATCCCCCACCCCACATCCCCCACCCTCCCACCCCACATCCCCCACCCTCCCACCCCACATCCCCCACCCTCCAACCCCACATCCCCCATCCCCCACCCTCCCACCCCACATCCCCCATCCCCCACCCTCCCACCCCACATCCCCCATCCCCCACCCTCCCATCCCCCACCCTCCCACCCCACATCCCCCACCCCACATCCCCCACCCTCCCACCCCACATCCCCCACGCCCACATCCCCCACCCTCCCACCCCACATCCCCCACGCCCACATCCCCCACCCTCCCACCCCACATCCCCCACGCCCACATCCCCCACCCTCCCACCCCACATCCCCCACGCCCACATCCCCCACCCTCCCACCCCACATCCCCCACGCCCACATCCCCCACCCTCCCACCCCACATCCCCCACCCTCCCACCCCACATCCCCCACGCCCACATCCCCCACCCTCCCACCCCACATCCCCCACGCCCACCCCACATCCCCCACCCTCCCACCCCACATCCCCCACGCCCACCCCACATCCCCCACCCTCCCACCCCACATCCCCCACGCCCACATCCCCCACGCCCACATCCCCCACCCTCCCACCCCACATCCCCCACGCCCACATCCCCCACCCTCCCACCCCACATCCCCCACGCCCACATCCCCCACCCTCCCACCCCACATCCCCCACGCCCACATCCCCCACCCTCCCACCCCACATCCCCCACCCTCCCACCCCACATCCCCCACGCCCACATCCCCCACCCTCCCACCCCACATCCCCCACGCCCACATCCCCCACCCTCCCACCCCACATCCCCCACCCTCCCACCCCACATCCCCCACCCCCACCCTCCCACCCCACATCCCCCACGCCCACATCCCCCACGCCCACATCCCCCACGCCCACACACATCCCCCACCCCACATCCCCCACGCCCACACACATCCCCCACCCCACATCCCCCACGCCCACATCCCCCACCCTCCCACCCCACATCCCCCACCCTCCCACCCCACATCCCCCACGCCCACCCTCCCACCCCACATCCCCCACGCCCCCCACCCCACATCCCCCACCCCCCCCACCCCACATCCCCCACCCCCCACCCTCCCACCCCACATCCCCCACCCCACGCCCACATCCCCCACCCTCCCACCCCACATCCCCCACGCCCACATCCCCCACCCTCCCACCCCACATCCCCCACCCTCCCACCCTCCCACCCCACATCCCCCACCCTCCCACCCCACATCCCCCACGCCCACATCCCCCACCCTCCCACCCCACATCCCCCACGCCCACCCTCCCACCGAACATCCCCCACGCACACATCAACCCCCCCCCACCCCCACATCGCGGGATGCTCCTCACCTCCCCAACTCACCTCACACACACAACAGTCACACACACCCACACAACACCACCTCATCCACACACAACACTCCTGTGCTTATACGCCACACACAACAACTATTCAACAATCCCCTAACTCCCAACAACACCCTAAACACTGGAAACACACCTCCCCTTCACCTTGCTCCTAGACACACTACACTCAATTAAATTTAAATTCACACGGCTGACCACCAAACACCCTTTGACATCAACCCCCCACCCCCCCCAAACGTGTACAGCAACACACCCCCTACGCCACGCTAACTCAGGTCTTCCTTTAAATAAATTATATTTGGAACACAATTAAACTGGAGCCGTCTGTGTCATTTCTTGCACAAACACTCAACTCACCAACACACACAACACCCACACATAACTCACACACACCTGCACCAAACACAAGAAAAATTCCTACATACACACACACACACACCTCTGAGCACCAAACAAACAACACTCACACATACACCCACAACACACAACCAACACTTACAAATAACACTCAATCACACCCCCCACCACCACTCGCACACCCAATACTCACAACTCTCACTCGCTCACACACCGCACACTCAATCACCAACACATAACACACAACACCACACTCACCCACCCACAAACACCACACTCAATCAACAACACACAAACACATACCCACAACACACTCGCACAACCACCAACCCCACACTCACACACAACCAATACTCACACACACCACTAAAAAAGTACACATACACACACTATTCACACACAAACAACATTCACACAACACTCACAATCAACTACCAAGACACATAACATTCAAACACACACACACCACACAACAACCAGTAAACAACCATAAATACTGTCACACTTAACCCATTTACAACCCTTTCACAGACCACTGCCGGATGCCTTGAACACCTCTACACCTGAATGCTGTTCCATCCAAGTCTCCGTTGACACAACAACATCAGGAAGTATACTAAACACACACACACTGCAACACTTTGCTAACATCACACATCACACCTACCGCAACACACACACACACAATATACTTTAAACAACTCAAGTTACACACACAACACCTCTACACCACCTACAATACCGCACTTCAAAACAACAACACAAACAACACCTCTTGCCAACACAAAACATGCCACCAAAAAAACACCTTCGCAAAACTAAACATACACACCCTGACAATGAACCTCACACGCACACACACACAACAACCATATCTAATACAACACACAATGCACACACAAATTTCATGCACACACAAAATCAAAACAACCAACTCACACAAAAACACACAATCGCTCAACAACAAATACTCACAAACACAACATCAACACTAACAGATAACACACAGCAACATCACACACTACTTCCATATAATACACACACACCAGCTACATCAAAGGGACAAATAAACACACAGCATCATAACACACAAAATCATCAACACACACACACACACACACAACATCACCTGATAATCAAACACTACAGCGCCAAACACGCCTTGCACAACAAAGAGACAGAGCCAGAATCAGAAGAGCGACACAACGAGAACACCAACAACAAAAACACAGAGACACACCCAGTACATCAACATCCACTCAAACTCAAGAACACCATGAGTCACACCTTGCAAAACAACAACAAAGTAGTACAAGACCACCAACTGTACACACTACACAACAGCATGCGGCATACCTTGCAAAAGACCAACAACGGGCTAAAAGATCACGCGCTGCAGAGACTACAGAACAGCATGCGGCACGCCTTGCAAAAAACCAACAACGTGCTACAACATCACGCGCTGCAGAGACTACAGAACAGCATGACGCACGCCTTGCAAAAGAACAACTACGTCGTGCTATATCACGCGCTGCAGACACTACAGAACAGCATGACGCACGCCTTGCAAAAGACCAACAACGTCGTACAAGATCACGCGCTGCAGAGACACCAGAACACCATGACGCACGCCTTGCAAAAGAACAACAACGTCGTACAACATCACGCGCTGCAGAGACACCACAACACCATGACGCACGCCTTGCAAAAGAACAACAACGTCGTACAACATCACGCGCTGCAGAGACACCAGAAGAACAGAAAATACGGCTGGCTAAAAATACACTACGAGCTACAACATCAAGAGCCACAGAGACTCAACAACAACATGAAACACGCCTTGCTAAAGACAGAACAATACGGCGCACATCAAGAGCACAACTAAACACAACAACACAGACAGTACAAGAACAACAACAACACACACATACTACATTAACGCATTCAACACATTACACTTTGCTACGCGCTGCTTTTCTATATAATCCACACATACTATACCACCAACATCCAAACGTCAACATTGGACACATGGACACTATATGCCGCTACTGTCAAGCAAAGAAATTCCATAAGGAATCAGCTGGAATGTGCTGCAGCAATGGCAAAGTTCACCTAGCACCTCTACACTCACCACCAGATCCACTTATTTCATACATGTCAGCCACAACTTCAGAATCTAAACATTTTCTACAAAACATACGCAAATACAACTCCTGTTTCCAAATGACATCCTTTGGTGCTACATCTATAGTGGAACAAATAGGATTTAAAAGTACTTTCAAAGTACAAGGTCAAGTTTACCACAGGGCTGGCTCTCTGCTCCCATTACCAGAACAAGATCCACAATTCTTGCAAATTTACTTCATGGGTGATGAACAACAACAAGCTGATCAAAGATGCCATTGGATACCCAATACAAGACGTGATATTGTCATCTCCTTACAAAGGATGTTACATGAACACAACCATCTCATTAACACATTCAAAACATCACTTGAACTCATGCCAACTGATGACTATAAAGTCATTATCAGAGCTGACAAAACACCAGTGGGCCAACATGAACGTCGCTTTAATGCTCCACAAATCAACGAAGTCGCTATTGTTATAGCAGGGGAACAATTTAATACACGTGACATCATTCTTCAGCGACGTGCTCATTCACTCACACGCATTTGTGAAACACATCGCTCATATGATGCTCTTCAATACCCTCTCATACTTTGGAACGGGGACGATGGCTATCACTTCAACATCATGCAAGTAGACCCAGCTTCCCAAGCAAACACTAAAAAAACTGTCTCCGCTATGGACTTCTACGCATACAGATTAATGATACGAGATGCATCGCAAAACCACATTTTACATTGTCGCCAACTATTTCATCAGTTTATTGTTGACATGTATGCTAAAATTGAAAGTGAGCGTCTTCTATACATACGTTTACATCAAAAACAACTTCGCGTTGATCAATACATACATCTAAAGGATGCTGTTGGCAATGATGGTCACGTTGACAACATAGGCAAAATGTTAATTCTACCAGCAACATTCACAGGAAGTCCTCGACACATGCACGAATATGCTCAAGACGCTATGGCATATGTTCGAGCGTATGGACGACCAGATTTTTTTATTACATTTACATGTAATCCAGCTTGGCCAGAAATAACAATTGAACTTGCGCATGGACAGGCACACAGCGATCGACACGACTTAATTGCCAGAGTATTTAGACAAAAACTAATCACATTAATTCACATCATCACTAAGACTTATATCTTTGGACAAACACGATGCTGGATGTACTCAATTGAGTGGCAGAAAAGAGGTCTTCCACATGCTCATATTCTTATATGGCTCAAAGAAAAAATACATGCCATAGACATCGATAAAGTTATCTCTGCAGAGTTGCCACATCCAGAAGAAGACCCAATACTATTTGCAATAGTCACAAAGAATATGATTCATGGCCCATGTGGAAACATTAATATTCAGGCACCATGTATGAAAGACGGTAAATGCACAAAATGTTTTCCTAAACCATTCATTGCAGACACACAAAGTGGAGATGATGGATATCCTCAATATCGAAGACGCGCTCCCACAGACGGTGGATACACAGCAACAATGACTATTCGAGGCAACAAAAACATCCAAGTTGACAACAAATGGGTTGTTCCATATTGTCCACTTATAACTAAAATGTATAACGCACACATTAATGTTGAATACTGCAATTCCGTTAAATCTATTAAATACATTTGCAAGTATGTCAACAAGGGAAGCGACATGGCCATTTTTGGAATAACAAATGAACACATCAGGGACGAAGTTACGCTCTACCAGCTGGGAAGATATATCAGTAGTAATGAAGCCGTTTGGAGGATTTTAGCTTTTCCCATTCACGAACGACACCCAACCGTTGTTCACCTCACTGTTCATTTAGAAAATGGACAGAGAGTATACTTCACACCTCACAATGCAGAGGCAGTTGCTGCTCAACCACCAAACACAACTTTAACTGCCTTCTTTCAATTATGTCAACACGACTCTTTTGCAAGGACATTGCTTTATCCGGAAACTCCACGATATTATACTTGGAATACATCAACAAAAATGTTCAAGAAAAGAAAGCAGGGTATAGCTGTTCCCGGAACTGATGCCCTTGCAAGTGATGCCTTGGGCCGTGTGTACACAGTTCACCCAAACAACGCTGAATGCTTCTTTCTACGAATGCTACTTCATACCATTCCAGGCCCAACTTCATTTGACGCTCTTAAAAATGTCAACGGTCAACTTTGTGAGACTTATCGAGAAGCTTGCCAAAAACTTGGATTACTAGAGGATGATCAACACTGGAATACTACATTAGCCGAAGCTGCATTACACTCATTACCAGTAAAAATTCGCAACCTTTTTGCCATTATCCTTACCACCTGCAATCCATCAAACCCCAACACTCTATGGGACACATATCGAGAAAGCATGAGTGAAGATATACTTGCCAAAGCACAGAGAGACAATCCATCACTCAATGTTCACTTTTCACCTGAGATTTTCAACGAGGTACTCATATTGTTAGAAGATACATGTCTCTCTATAAATAACAAAACACTCCTTCAATTAGGTCTGCAAGCTCCACAACGTCAGCATAACGATGTACTCAATACGGACCTTATGCGACAGAAACAATACAATATTTCGCTGCTCAAAGAATATGTTGCAACAAGAAAACCTATGTTAATTGCTGAACAACTTTACACCTATGAGAACATCATGGAGCACATCAACAATGGACAAGGTGCAATACTGTTTCTTGATGCTCCAGGTGGAACCGGAAAAACATTTCTCATTAATTTACTCCTAGCCGAAATCAGAATGCACAATGATGTTGCACTTGCACTAGCATCATCTGGCATTGCAGCCACTCTTATGGATGGAGGAAGAACTGTGCACTCAGCTCTTAAATTACCGCTAAACATTGCTCATGAAGAAAATCCAACCTGTAATATCACCAAAACATCTGGACAAGCACGTGTTCTTCAAATTTGCAAACTTATTGTTTGGGATGAATGTACCATGGCACATAAAAAAGCACTTGAAGCCCTTAATAGAACCTTGCAAGACTTGCGCAACAATAAACAAATTATGGGTGGCGCTGTCATTCTTTTAGCTGGTGATTTCAGACAAACACTTCCAGTCATCCCACGATCCACACCAGCAGACGAACTTCATGCATGCCTCAAGTCCTCTATTTTATGGCGACATGTTAAACATTTCCCATTAACAACCAATATGCGAGTACAACTTCTGGGCCACTCAAATGACCAAGCTTTTGCAGACACCCTTCTTCAAATTGGTGAAGGTACTTTACCTACTGACTTAACATCAGGTGAAATTGCTTTTCCCACACATTTTTGTAACATGATGACATCACTTCAAGATCTCATACATAACGTCTATCCAAATCTATTACGCAATTACACAAACCACCAGTGGCTCTGTGAAAGAGCCATCCTTGCTGCCAAAAATACTTCTGTCAATGACCTAAATAATGCAATTCAAGACATTCTTCCAAACACAATTACTCAATACAACTCAATAGATACAGTTGTGGATAACGATGAAGCCGTGAACTATCCAACTGAATTCCTACACTCCCTGGAACCATCTGGAATGCCACCACATCACCTTCGTCTGAAAGTTGGATCACCCATCATGCTACTTCGCAACCTCCACACACCTAACCTTTGTAATGGAACCAGATTGTGCATCAAAACATTGATGCCCAACCTAATTGAAGCTACTATCTTAACTGGCAACGCCAAAGGCCAAGATGTCTTCATCCCCCGCATTCCACTCATTCCTACAGACATGCCTTTTACTTTCAAACGGCTACAGTTCCCCATCAAACTAGCTTTTGCTATCACCATTAACAAAGCACAAGGACAATCTATAAAGTGCACTGGTATCAACTTAGAATCACCATGTTTCTCCCACGGCCAGTTATATGTTGCGTGCTCTAGAGTCGGATCCCCACAACAATTGTACGTCTTTGCTCCAAGTGGAACTATCAAAAATGTAGTTTACAAACAAGCATTACAATGAACATACACTTTGGTACATTTCCATCATCTCTACATATTATCATACCAACATCAACAAAACAATCACTCACTCAATTCACTGCACTCATCTTTTATTACAAACAATTTCACCAACACACACTTCACGATTACATCAAATACACTACTCTCAACAATGGACATAAACATATTTCAACAAGCCTTTACAACAATTACATTTTCATAACTAACAACCTTAACAATTAACATACACTTAACAAAATTTCCCTCATATACATGTGCTTTCTACTCTTTTTCTTTCACAAATACAATTTTTATATATATTACATAACATTCACATAACATTACAAGTTTACAATACAACATTTACACATACTTATTCACGCTTCACATCCCGGGCAACGCCGGGTCTCTCAGCTAGTATACTATAAAGGTCTGCGGTGCGCCTACGAAAGGGATTTCTTTGGTGTATCCTCTTTGATACACTTCTCCAGCAAATTGCACCTGACAAGGAGTTGCGCACAGACTAAAACTGTTGCTTAGTGACTGCCAGATACAGGCATACCCCGGTTTAAGGACACTCACTTTAAGTACACTCGCGAGTAAGGACATATCGCCCAATAGGCAAACGGTAGCTCACGCATGCGCCTGTCAGCACGTCCTGAACAGCATTACCGGCTCCCTACCTGTACCGAAGCTGTGCTCCGGCGGGGAGACTATAGAGCCTGTTACAAATGCGTTATTTACATCAGTTACGCACGTATATGACGATTGCAGTACAGTACGTGCATGGATAAGTGGGGAAAAGGTAGTGCTTCACTTTAAGTACATTTTCGCTTTACATACATCCTCCGGTCCCATTGCGTACGTTAATGCGGGGTATGCCTGTACTCAGTTGCTGGGCTCGTCATGCCGAAAATCGCCGGAAAAATGGAACAAGCGCCGAACCTAATGAATATGGGTATACTTTGGGGAACGCTGTAAAGCGGTTCCTACTGTATACCGAATTCAGCAGCATATTCATTTTCACAGGATACAAAGAAGCCAACCAGTTACTTTAAGGATAGTTGAATCTTTCTACGGAAACCAGTTACACTGATAAATTGTTGGATTAAAACATATGAATGAAATAGAGTTTTTTTAAAATAAATATTCAATCACAATGTAAGTAAATAAATAAAGACATTTTATTTTTATGTCCAAAAGAGAATGTTCGTCTTCTCAACAGCCTCTGTGAAATTAATTATCGCTTTATTTTTTCCAGTTTAATGGTGTCGCACTTAGCTTAAAAATCAAAGAATAAAATAGTAGATTCTAGAATCCACAGTCAATCTTCTAACAAAAATAAATAATAGATTTATATAAATAACTTAAAACCCCTTTTGTTTCTCATAGAAATATTACAAGTTGACAATTACTTTAATGTATTTAAATATATCTGTTGTGTGCGTCATTTGATTCAATCCTTCACCATTCAAGTTGATCACAATAAGTATCAATTCATTGTAGAATTTCACACGGCCTTGTGGAAATAAGGAATCATTTTTCAGAGTGCTGTAAATATTGTTTTTGGCTAGGAATCCAATTAGAGAAATGATTTACATTGTATTCCTTTCCACGAGGTGGCACTGCCCCACTAACACTGTGCAAATCTTGCCAGGAAAATGGTCAATTAGTATCAGAATTGTCATAATATTTTATACCTATTGACCGTTCGAACTCCAGGAAAATCCAAACCCCCTTATCAGTTTTCTTTTTATTATCATTATTACTACTCAATAAATCCATGGTCAATACAAGGGAACGTTTCACGCCACGTACTACAAATGCTCCAGGGTCACCCCTTGGGATAGGAAGATGGGATTTCTCCAGCACCAAAGGGAAGGTGTGGGGCTTTTTTGTTGTTTTCGTTTACAGTATGGGCAGTGACCATTTGGAACTGTGATGGCAGATACAGTAGATCAGGAGTGGCCAACACCAGTCCTCAAGCGCCACCAACAGGTCAGGTTTTCAGGATATCCCTGCTTCAGCACAGGTGGCTCAGTCTTGGACTGCACCACCTTTGCTGAAGCAGGGATATCCTAAAAACGTGACCAGTTGGTGATCCTAGCCCACTGCAGTAGATCTCTTCAAAGGCGCATTCACTCCAATGAAGAGGAACTTTAATCTGAATGTTTTCAAGTGAGGTAATAACAATGTTTATTTAATATATCAAAGTGTGAGGCTGTGATTATACTCGCGACGCCGGAACAAAGTAATGTTATTTAATGCAGCTGCACACAGTTCGCGCGTGGTGCAAGCGCTGCTGAGCGACCGCGCTAGCTTTTCTGAAGATTTTACATTTTGATTTGTCACGTGAGCGGTTCAGCCAATGAGGGCGAACCGCTCACGTGATGTCACGATCACGCCTCCCGGAGCCTCCAGCCTGAAGAGCAGGTTACGCATGCGCTGTGACATCACGCGGTCGCGAGCGAGCTTCCACTATAAACGAGGCCTAAGTATTAATGAAATAATCAAGCTAAACCCCCCATGTAATGGACTCCCTGATCCCCTGTAGGTGCCGCCATGTTCAGTGTTCTGTGTCTGTCTGCTGTCCAGCGGTCACCTGTGAGGTCATCTATGGCTCTGCTGGGACAGGGACCATGTGATGACCACTTGTTTTCCCCTAGAAAGAATTAGCAATTGTTCCACTGGGGATGGTGTTACATTCTCTGGATCAACAAAACTATCCATATAAGATTATTGTCTCATTGAAAGGTTTAAACCCAATGGGCAGGCATCTTTTTCCAATCTAAACTATTATGCTACGACATTGTAATAAGTCGCTGATGGTGTCATTAAATGACGACGAGAATAATGTTGTAATAACATTAGCATTTTATTTAAAAAAAAAAAAAAAAAATCACATACTTCATTGAAACAAACAACATTTTCAGTGTTTTATGTGAAACAATTACAAACAATCCAGTCATTGCCAATAGTGGCTATCCACAATACACTAATTCATAGTGAAAACAAAATGATCTTTCCGACTTCTGAAAATGCAAACTCTAAACAGGAGCTATGTAGAGGTAATAGTCAGAAGAGAATTTGCTCCTGTAACATGAAGGAACGGAGAGAAATCTGGCAAAGGTTTGGCTGGATATAACATTCAAAAAACAACTGCTTTGACAATTTAACAATCTTTTTAATGTAAAGGTCGCTAACCATTAATGAACTGTAGTATGGCGCAGTACTTTTTTTTACCCATGCACCCTTCTAACCACCCCCTGGTAAGTGGGTGCAACTGGAGCCTGTCCAGGTGGTAACGAATGGGGAGCCTAACGGAGATTGTCCCTGCTCCAATTCCTCCGCCAGGCCTGGGCCACCCTCCTTACCCCCCACCCCGGCACGCTATAATTCCTCTGGATCCCAAGCAGGTCAATCGACTGGTTCTTACCAAAAGGAATGTCTTGATGGAGAATTAAGGGTGAGTGGCTGTGTATCGACACAAAGATACAGATGTAGCCAATGTTATTGTGCGCTGCTGCACGACATACACAACAAGCTAGTGGTCGTGGTGTTTTTAATCAGCTGCGTGAGTAAGGGGCGGGGCTTTGGCGCCATTTCTCCCATGGAAGCGTGCCGCGGGTTGCAATAACATTGGCGACATCTGTAAGTTTGCTTTGCCACACCGCATCGGTTTTTTTTGCAGCTGCAGTAATCGTAGGGGGTCCCCGGACTTGGAGAGACCACCGATGACCTCCGAGCTACTCTTCTGTCCAGGTAAGTTTAATACCTAATTGATGCAACAGACACAATAGCTCGGTTTCCTGTATACTGCGCATGGTAAGAAGTGTACGGTCTGGAGATATTCAGCAACATGATACAATGTGCCATGGTCATTATTATTGGGGTGACGTTTTACTCTTCATATACACAAGGCTGCTGTAGAGAAGATGGTAAATTTACCTGTTGACTAAAAAGAGATTGAAAAAAATCTGAGTGAAAAGAGAAGTCAAAGGGGTCTTAGGAGGTGCTCACAGCTTACAGAAAACATAAGAACACTAAACTCCAGGATAAGTAACACATTCAGTGACAATGCATTGCAGCAACACATCTAACGGCCCTGTGATATTATACACAGACTTCTCTCTGGAATGCAGAACTGAAAATTCCTCATGATCTAAACCACGAGTGGCCAGCTCCGGTCCTCAAGCGCCACCACCAGGTCAGGTTTTAAGGATATCCCTGCTTCAGCACTGGCAGTGAAATTCTTAAAACCTGACCTGGTAGTGGCCCTTGCGGACCGGAGTTGGCCACTCCTGATCTAAACTCTTTAGAACCAGGGGGGCCTGAACCCCAGTGCGTGCCAGCCCCTCTGCAACTGTAGGGCGCTGAGACACAATGTATCTTGGTCAAAATAAAAAGTCATAGGAACGCAATGTGTAGCAAGTCCGTAAAGTCGAATGAAAGTCATCTTAATGACTTAAAGAAGTCGTTAAAATAACTTTCATTTGACTTTAGTGGCTATGAATGTCCCAGTTGGGTTAGGCGGAGGACCCGCTGCGGTCGGCGGCACTCGCCACCAGCCCCATACCTGCAGTCTGGTGGTCCCCGCTGCCTCCTCCCTCCGTGGCTGACCACGTGCTGTGACATGTCACCTGGCCGGAGCTACAAGCCTCTGGTGATCCAGCGTGGTGACGCGTCACGTGGTACGCAAGGGAACCAATCACAGATTGGATCCCAGCAGCCAATCTGAAGACAGGCCGTGCTGCGCTTTGTTTGTGCGATGGCCGCGCCCACCCAACCCGTTTTTGGCCACGCACCCCCAGGAAAAAGTTAACTGCAGACCGCAGATTGCGGTGCAGTGACTTGCACGCGCCGCCGGCCAGCAAAGCGCCTGCAGCGGGGCCTTACCATTACAGGGTCCTGCTTCACCTGCACACAGAGCATTCATTAAAGCTAAACATCTTCAAAAGCACTGACATTTTTTACGAGTGCTCTTAATTTCCCCCTAAATGATTTTCTGACTAAGCCACGGATTGGGCCACCTGTGCTGAAGCTGGGATATCCTTAAAACCTGACCTGTTGAGAGGGTCTTGAGGCCTGCAGTTGAGCGCCCCTGAAAGAAAGCACGGTGGGGCCCACAAACATTCTATGAAACAAACCTAACGCACCTCAAGCGTTCCAGTTTAACAGCCGTTCAGCAGCTAGAGATAAAATAAGTCGACGTTGAGAAATATTGTGGGTTACTTACAGTAACCCAGTCGCACAGTAGTGAGCACGATAAATATACAAGTCTTTTTATTCCGTGGAGTACAATTCTATGTTGTGTTACTGAATGTCCTTAACCCCTGTGAAGAGGTTCAGTGTTGTCAAGTCGTGGTAGCACCCAGTCCCAAATAATCCTCGTACAATAAGGATATCGTTTCACACAACCCAGTTCTACCACTGGTTTCCCAAGCTACAGTGTTACAACACCGGCGTCTGGTTTGATGGCCTTTCTCTGCTCCCTGGTTATTTGAGCAGCGTGCCCCTGCGGATATCGTAAACGGTACCTGGCATTTCTCACACTTATATCTTATACACAGGTATATATAGCTTTTTAATTACAGACTCTGGCCCCCATTCATGTACTGTGAAGCCGCTTCTATAGACAAGATCAACGTTATTCACATGGATGTGGCTCAAACCTTCCCTAGCGTGGAGAGGGGGGAAAGTGGTTTCACTGTATGTTGCATAAGGGCCATTATTTATTTTCTAACCTAGGTTGGACAACTTTAATCTGTGGCCTATAGCAATTTAGCCCCATTAAGCAACAAGCATTGGCCTGAAAGCACTCAACTCTGTAACATCTTTTTTTGGGCCACTTTTCCCCCTTTTTCACAATTCAAGCAGCATTCTAAGTGCCTTAAAAAGTGGTGGTAATCTGCCCACATGAACACTAGCTAAACCTGGCATTATTTATGCTATAGAAGCAAAATAACTCCCTACTGCTATATATATATATATATATATATATATATATATATATAAAAACATGGAATAGAATGTGGAAATAAAAAATAGTAGTACTGAGGGCATGTAAAACAAAGATGAAGTGCTACTTCACAGTATATTACAAGTGTAATCCTGTCCAAGCAGTTTTGATTTTGCATAATTTGTTAATTAAAATGTGGAGCTCTTTGAAATAAATAAATGGAATGACTCATCGTAAAGTAGTTATATATATATATATATATATATATATAGAGAGCTGGTAACACTGCCCTTACTAAATGTTACCTGCTTCCATATGTATGGCCCTGTTTTTAGAAGCTTAGAAAACTTTTAATCCTTATAAGGCTGAAATTTGGCAGGATTGGGGGGGCAGGATTTATTTAGTATATTCAATAAAGATCAGACTGGTACTGTATGGGCACCAAGTCATGGCCATGTATTTATATAGGTTCCTGCATGTATCTTGACCTTTATCTGAGAGATGTCCCTTTACAAAAATGCAGTTCTAAGTTCCTTATTGGACCTGGAAAAGGTTTAGGCTGTGATTCCAACACGAGAGTGCTTTCATTATAAAATGGCAGCGTAGCTTTCAAAACCGCACAATCTTCCAGACTGTACCTATGAAGAGGAGACTTGTGAGGTGTCACGAGACCTGTACACTATCATTTCATGTGAAACGCCAGACCTGGTAACTCTCACTAATTTTCCTGCGAGTCTCCCGGATGAAAGGGCCTTCTGATTGATTTCTAGCATCAGCGTTTCGTAGACTTCAATGGAGTCTCACGGGCAACAACAAAAATCGTAACTGGTTAATTAAAATGCCCATTTGGGACATTAATGTTGGTACACTACAAAGTATCAAAACCAGCAACCTCTGTTTACATGCACAACGGAAAGGGTGTTAGGAATGCTGTCTGGGTCCCGCAATAAGCTGTTTGATGAGTGTTTAATCAACAAGGAAGGTTGAGCGCTCTCGCATGGATTTGTATGAAAGGTGTATTTATTATTCAAAATGGCTGACGTTTCTGTCTTGAGAAAGGTCCAGGTTTGGACCGAAACGTCGGCCATTTTGAATAATGTGTAAAGGTGAATTTAGTATTCAAAATGGCCGACGTTTGTCTTGAGAAAGGTCCAGGTTGGACCGAAACGTTGGCCATTTTGAATAATAAATGCACCTTTATACAACTCCGCAAGGTGCTCTCAACCTTCCATGTTGATATGCCACATAGACAGCTTTGTCTATGTCCTTGTGTGTACCCGTGGCAGTAATTACAATCTCGTAGGTGCGTCTTCCTTTTCGTATCATCATGAGTGTCTAGCCCAGTGATGGGCAACATGACATACTCCAAGGGTCTCGGACCCCCAAAAGGGATATATACATATACACACTCACACGGCAGCTGAGGGAGTGGGAGAAGCTAGGATCCACAACAGCAACATCTCCGCCCCGTTTGCACTGGGGAGAGCCGGGGTTGAGCTGCCGAGTTGACTACAGGTTGGGGGACGCAGGTGAGCACTGATCGTCTAGCACGGGGGGGGGGGGGGGGGCGCGGAGGTTACGGAGGCCCTGCGCACTTCCCGAAGGCATTTCAATTAAATGCCGGGGATGTGGCGAAGTCTTCTGATGACGCGTCACCATGGCAATGCGGCATCAAATGACGCTGTGGGGTCATGGCAACGTGACATCATGGCGCCAGAACGTCTGAGTCAAGGTAAGGAAGGGGGGCGCGTGGAGAGGGGGACAGCCAGCAGGGAGGCGCAGGGGAAAAAGATTGCGCTCCCCTGGTCTAACACATGGGTGGCCAACTCCACTCCTCAAGGGCCACTAACAGGTCAGGGTTTTCAGGATATGCCTGCTTCAGCACAGGTGACTCAATCATTATGACTGCACCACCTGTGCTGAAGCAGGGATATCCTGTTTCTGGCCCTTGAGGACTGGAGGTGGCCACCCCGGGTTTAACATCATATGCCATAGGCAGTTACAGGCTTCAGAGCAGTGTAGGCCCCTTGGTTGTCCTCGCTGCCGGCAGGAGGTGGTTGCTTTCTGCTTCCCACAGCTTTTTCCCCGCCGCGGTGCACGAAGGTGCCGTGATGCTCAGTGAATGAGAAGGCACTGAGGGGAGCTGAGATGCGTAGTAGTTAATATAGCTGACAATCAACAGCGTCACTTCCGCAATCTGTAAAGAGAAGCCATTTTAGTGTGCGTGGAGAGAGGGGGAGTTATACACGCAGGGGAAACAAAAAGATGCAAAGAAGCTGCATACCCATATTTTCGTGACTGGACTCTATATGTGGGAACACGATTTTTGAAATCCTTCAAAATGTAAGTATTAATTTTTCCTTTTTGTAGCAATTGTTCTCCTTATTGTGTAAATCCCATCCATTTTATGCGATAAATGTATGTATATATATATATCAATTTTGTTAGTAAGAGCGCTGGTGGACACAGTGGATGATAGAGGGGTTAACACCCATCTAGACCCTTACTGTGTTTAACTCATTCAAACTATATTCATTGAGTTATACACGCAGTCTGTTTTAACCCTGATAAAGCGCCTTGGCGTGAAACATGTTGGTGTGGGCTACTAGCCTTTCTCATACTATGATCCAATAAAAGTTGCATTGTGTACTATTTTGGGATACGCATCTCTCCATTTGCCTTCGCATGGGTAGTGCAATGCTTTCCCCCTCTTTTTTTGCATCCAGTTTTACCTCTACAACGGACTGCACACAAAGTACCTCAGGACATCGGATATCCAGCGGGACCCTGCATGATATCGTGAGTCCTTTGCTACATATCTATACAGACCGAAGCAGGGTTTCACCCCCTTATTGTACACGCCATTTTTTCTGGACACAAGGATGTGTTTGAATCTTCACTGCAATGAACTGTGGGATTTGTCCAGTTAGGCGTGCTGACGGGGATGCTCGCCTACCTGCTCATACTATATCATACCAGTTACTGGAAAGGTACTATGCACGGATTACATCAGATTTACTTAGTCCGTCAATAGTTCTCTGAGCATCGCTGAGTAGGGATGCCAGATGACCTCCAAAAATACTGGGCTCAATGGTGAAAGGTGCGTCAGGTCACTATGTCCAGGGAGGAAAATACCGGACATATACATACACACATTATATAGATATAGATATATATATATATATATATATATATATATATATATATAGAGAGAGAGAGAGAGAACACAATAGTGCGCAAAATATTATAAAAAACTGCGAATAAAAAGTATAAAGGATGCTGCCACAATGTGTAGGGTGCACACGAAACCAGATATATATAGAAAAAAGAAGAACAGAGGGCGCAACCTATATACAGTGTATACAAACTTTGAATGTCCAGTAATAAAGAAAGATTCATACCGACATGCTTCGTTTTATCTACCACTTTGTAAGTGGGATCAGCGCTGGCCTTGTGGAAACCTTAAATATACGTACTTCACCATATTGGCTCTTCTTTCTTCATTTTAGGTTTCCTGTCCCCCCTTTATTACTGGACATTCAAAGTTTGTATCGACATGGGTGTTTATTATTTGTAAACACTGTATATAGGTTCCTCTGTTCTTTTATATATATACTAGCTGAGAGCCCCGGCGTTGCCCGGGATGTTTGTGGTGTGGGGGTGGCATTTGGGTGGGGAGTGGTCCACGCGGCCCATGGCGGTGTGCGGTGGTACTGCTGCTGTGGCTGTACTGATGGTGATTGTATCGGTGTGCTGATTTGGGAGGGTTTGTTGCTGATGTAGGGGTGCGGATGTGGGTGTGCCGATGGGGGAGGTGCGAAGGTGCCAATGTGTGGGTAAAGAAACAAACTGCATTATTCTAAAGAAGTTTTTCAAGTAACGGTGATGCCTGAATTTTTAATGTTTTAGATGATGAAGAAAACGCCACTCCTATTTACCTTTGGCTTTGCCATGGTAAATACCAGCTTCTCAATGGTGCTCCTGGCAGAATATCTCTCGTTTGTCTGTTCTACCACAATCATGAAGTCGTCACGACAGCCTCCAAAGGTCATCACAGCCGCGTACTTGTAGGAAACCTGCACCTGCTGTGGGGGCGCAGACAGAGGCGCACTTAGAATAATACACTTTATTATATGGTGCAGACCGCGTACGCAATGCCGCGTCTCTGTTCTGAAGAGCTTACACTTTATATTTAGAACTCCGAGATTGCATATTTGTTTTTTGCAATTGTTATCTTTATACAACTTAAGCCGCAGCCCAAGCTGCCGTTTTGTTTCTTAAATTATATATATTTTTTCCCCTTTAATATGAGCATCAATACAATTCGCACAATGATAAGTAATTCGCTAAATTGCCGATCGATCCGTTCTCCTGTGATCGATCGGCTAAGATTCAGCTCGGGGGTTCACTAAATGGCTGTCAGTGCAGCAGAAGGGGACCAAAGATGCAATGTTCTGTGGGCAAGATCTTGTGACCAGGCAGTCACTAGATACAATTGGTGCGCTGCTAGAGAGAGGGCAGGGCTCAAAAATGGGTGTGCCAGAGCCTGTTTCAGAAGAGGAAGGGGGTGTGACTTTGTAAATGGTTGCTCTAGAAACAAAAAAAATGCTGGCTACATTAAAAATGCCATTCAGATTTTTTTTTTAAATGCTTCAATTATTTTCTCATAGTACAGAACTGATTTAAAAAAACAAAATATTTGTTGGTCTGCAGCTTTAATAGGTTATTAATACGTTTAGCTATTTGTATAATCATTTTAATGATATTTATATGTGTAGATCTATACATTCTTGAAAATATATTTAACGGTTTCCGGAATGATTAAAGGTTGGCCGATTTAATCCCATTGTTATTTAGTAGTGTTACTAAGGGTTTTAGTGCCACAGGTAGTTCTCCAGATGTGGGAGGGCTTCCAACGTAATGTCATTCTGAGGCTTTTATCAGACTTACCGACACGGCGGTGCTGTGTGACCTTACATCCTCAAATAAAGGCATTACGGCAGGAGAGCTCAACTCCCGTTCTAAAGACCCCGCAACAGGTCAGTTTTAAGGATATCCCAGCTTCAGCACAGGTGGCTCAATCAGTCCCAGCTTCAGCATAGGTGTCTCAATCAGTCCCTGCTTCAGCACAGGTGGCTCAGTCCAAGACTGAGCCACTGATTGTGCCACCTGTGCTGAAGCTGGGACATCCTTAAAACCTGACCTGTTGCGGGGTCTTGAGGACTGGAGTTGAGTCCCCTTGTGTTACAGTATCATTCCGTTGGACATCTAACTTTCGAAGTGACACAAGCGTCTTCTTCATGCACATCTGTATCCGCGAATGGCCCGCTGGCGGTGAAAGGGTTAACGTGATTGGCCACTCCCCATACCATTGTATTGTAATCTAGGATGTTGAAGCCATCTTCGTTTACAGAGACCCAGACGGGGTTGTCACACAGAGAAGAGGGCAGAGGGGCCTGTGGAAATAAACAGAATATTTACCTATAAACAGAATAACCATTTTTTATTTAAAGGGGCAGGCTTACATCGGGGGCCAATACAATATAAATAATAAACAGCGTATCGGTTGGAAATGTTCAATCCCCCTTTAAACTAACTGTTGTACTTGTCTGCCCTATGAAAAATAAAGGTTTTCCTTTTCTCTGGGTCCGCTTATGGTCATCTGTTTGACCAATGATGGAGTCATCATTTATTTGGAAAGGAAGTAATCAATTTAGCTGTAGATCCAAACTATATTATCACCCAAAGAGCCAATGAAGATAATGGGGAGCAGAGGGGGGCTCTGCCTGTATAAACTCTTGCTGGACACACCGTGATATAGGATAAAAGGGAGCAGCCAGAGGCAATCACACCCTCCCAGGTGTCAGCTCCGCGTGTTTACACATTAACGTAAAAATGAGTCAAAAATACTTATAGGTGTCACATTTTGGTTAAAAAAAAGGCATCAGTTATACAGCTGTGACCCTTAAACTTGCCGCTGCCATTACTACACGTTGACCCAAGGAGAGAGGGCCCCTGGTCTCTCCCTTCCAGAGCTGGATCGTCAATATAGCGCACACTTGTTAAAAAATGGGATCCAAACTGATTTGCGCATGGGGGAGGGGGTATGAAGGGGTTAACAGAATCTGCCCCTCCAATAAAATCCTACAGAGACAAACGATCCGTTGTGATACTGACCGCGGCGCATTCCCGTACCTTCGCTGCGAACAGCTTCGCCCCAAACAGAGGCCACTTCCGAGCCACCGTCAAATAAATCCGGGTGCATTCTGGGCCGGAGCAGCCACGCAATGCTAGCCACTTGGTAGCCAGTCTGTCTGCTAAGCGCCTGAAATCACACCGCGTACAAAGTGCTGAGATGGGGCACATCGTTTACTACTAGGCCAGGGGGGGGGGGGCAACTCCGGTCCTGAAGGGCCACCAACAGGTCAGGATATCGCTCCTTCAGCACAGGTGGCTAAATCAGTGGCTGTCAGAATCATTCTGACAGCCGTCTGTGCTGAAGCAGGGATATCCTGAAAACTGGCATGTTGGTGGCCCTTGAGGACCGGAGTTGGCCACCCCCTGTACTAGGCCGTTAATTAAATCCACAATATGTTTTGTATAATTGTATCACTAATGAGCTGTGGATCGTGATTATAATTTGATATTTCCTTTACTCCTCATCACATGCATGGTTTTGTCACATGGCTCCCATCATTGAGAGCACCATATAGCACGATTGTTTTAAAGGCAGGCTGCATAAATATAGACTCAAGCCAAGGTTGATGCCAACGGAGCTCCCTCTTTTGATTATGTTGGAGACCCCAGAGTTGAGGGGGCCCCATGAGTCTTTAAAGTCTGCTTGTCTTTTTGGGGGTCTCCAGCATCTGCCCCGTTAGCTCCAGGGGAATCACGGTCATTAAATCCCTTTGGTCCTACGAGGATTTGGCCCTTTAACCCAGTGAAACTCAAACTCAGTCCTCAAGGGCCACCAAAAGGTCGGATTTTAAGGATATCCCTGCTTTAGCACAGGTGGCTCAATCAGTGGAGCAGCCATTGTGGAATATCCTTAAAAATTGACATGCTGGTGGCCATTGAGGACAGACTTTGAGCACCACTACTTTAACCCATTAAACATATCACTGTCACTTTGGTCCTACATGGGACTGACCCCTTTTAACCATTAAACAGGTCACTGACATAAGGTCACCGTGGTCCAATGACAGGACTGACCCTTTAACCCATTAACCATGTCACGATTATTGGTTCTACGAGAGACTGTTGCTTTAACCCCATTGTACATGACCCTGTCACTAGGTCATTTTAAAAAGATTCCACCTTTTCTGCTCTCTCTCACTTAAAACCCGTATCATCTCCCACACCAAAAGCAGCTTCTCTCCCCACTGTCCAGTCAAATCTGAATGCACGCTACAGACTGGACTCATGGCCACTTCTCCCCACACCTGCAGCGGCCCTTCCCACTATCAAGGTCAGACACTGCCATCCACTGCACTTACCCCTTACCCCGCTGTCGCTAAGTCTCCCCACATCGCACTTAGATAGAAAGTTCTGTGGGGCAGAGATTGCCTTTCTTATCGATGCTCTCATTGTATTTTAATTCCCTGTATTCTATTGCTGCATACATTGCTGGTGCTATACAAATAAATATATATATATATATATTTTTTCTTATAAAATCTTATACATTCATCCTGGGTTAAAAATGTATGCACAAATTATTATCTTCTTTTTTTCCCGTTTGTTTCATAAAAACTTTTAAAATTAAAACCACAACAGAATAGCCACAGATATAATAATGCATATAACTTTTGCCACGTTTGGTGAAATTATTCTACGGCATTTTCAACGTTGCAGCGATTAGATAAATATATTTCTATAATCTAAGAGTCCCCAAGAAAAAGCCAAGTGAAGGCGATTTGCAGAAACAAAAACGTAGAAAATAAAATATAACAGTATGACAAATGATATAGAAAGATGGTGTGGGGGGCGGGGGTTTGGGGGGGATCGTCAGTGCGATGGACACTGTTTGGTTCCTCGTATTAACCACTAGTGACTTTATCACTCACTTTATTTCCAGGCATCAAATAGAGATCGCCACACAGGTCCCGGAGCGCAAATAAATCTAGGGACGTGGGAATAAAAAAGTGAAAAATAGTGCAATACGTTCAAAACAATTTCCTGTATTGCACTATTGTTCAATTTTTTATTCACACGTCTCTGGATTTATTTGCGCTCCGGTACCTGTGTAGCCGATCTCTTTGGGCCTTGGATTGAGTCCTTTCCAGGGGCAGCACTGTCTCCAGGGATTGTACATTATACACTCTATCGTCACTATTCAAATCAATCTATGTGATTTAGTGTCACTGCTATATAAATGGTATTTGCGCTTGGTTATTTTTCTGGGTTGGGATCAAATAGAGATTGCAAGACGCCGTACCTCAGCTGTTCTGCGGGGAATCCCAGCTTGTAGCGTTTGGGGTAAAATTTGTCTAAAACCTGCAGCAGGAGATGCTGCATCTTACACGGAGACGTTCCCCCGGGGCTCGAAGGCATCGGCCTGTCCAGGTCGCCGTGCTCCACCTAAAATACACAGATTAAAGGAGTATCGCTCACACGCCATGCGCTTTTTTAAAGGATGATTTTTTTTTAACATAGGATTGAAGCAGGGGGTCTCCGGAGCTGAACCCCACTAATTTCAGCTCCGGGGACCCCCTGCTTCCCGAGATACTTACCTGCAAAGGGGGCGCAGGTATCTCGGCAACGTTTACAGCTCCCGCATCACGTGGGCCAATGGGAAGCCGGGCCTGGTGATGTCACGGCTTCCTATTGGTCTGCAGGGTGTAGGGGCTTTGAAACTCTGCCATTACATGAACCATACTAGCCAAGTGGAGTGGCTATCGCCCCCCCCCCCCCTATGGAGGTTATTATCTGGGGATCCCCGGTCGGCCAAGATCAATTTTGCCCAAACCTTTTGGGCTAAAACGATGGCGCGAACAGTTTGAGAAATTCCCCAAGTTTACAAACTAACTTAAAAAATATTTTAGACTAGTATTTATAGGTCAGATTTTGGGTATAAGAGCCAAATCCCCCAGATGTAACCCCTTAAACATATCCCTGGCATTTAGGGCATTTTGGTCCTAGGGAGAGATTGCCCCCCTTAAAAAAAAACTTTAGTAGTTGTCACACACCTGAGCCATTAAAGCAACCATTTCTAAAGCCAACTCTTTATCGACCGGAAACCTCCCGCTAACGATTTCATCGTTGACCTGAGACGCCAGCAGCAGCCTCTCTCGATCCGTTTCCCCCTTTGCCTGCGCTCGGAAATACATCCTGTAACAGAAAATAGCAAATTAGCACACCCTCCTACTGTCTCTGTGCGTTCTCCCTACCTACCAATTAGATTTTCCTTTTCCTAAATGTTACTTTTATGTCTGAAGCACTTATTCCCATTATGTGTTATTTATATTTGTTATTTTTTTATGATTCTCCCTTGTATTACTGCTGTGAAGCGCTATGTACATTAATGGCGCCATATAAATAAAGACATACATACATACACTTAGATATGCTGATCATGTATGGTGGGCAATATTTACTAAGCAGTGCTATTCCACAAAACCTGCTTAAGTCACCCCCTGATTGCATGTCATATAGTGGTTAAACGGCAGACAAGAATTTGTCCTGTGTCACATTTTAGCTTCCTGATATTAAACATAGGTGTTTCCCTAGAGCAGGGATGGGCAACTCCAGTCCTCAGGGGCCACCAACAGGTGAGGTTTTAAAGATTTCCCTGCTTCAGCACAGGTGGCTGAAGCGGGGACTGATTGAGTCACCTGTGCTGAAGCAGGGATATCCCCAATACCTGGCCTGTTGGTGGCCCTTGAGGACTGGAGTTGGTCACCCCTGCCCTAGAGCTTTTGCTGCTTTACACGGCATGAACAGCAAACACTACGTTAGGAAGTGCTGAGCCAGAAAACCCTCTCAATGCCTACTTTGGATGCTTGGTTACTGGCTCTGTATCGTGAAGCTGGTAGTAGTTGACCAGACAATACTGTATTCTTTGTGTGTTCAGATTTGTCCTGAATTGTATTACACATGTCACTGATTATCACCTTTAATAGTATATATAGTGTGATACCTTTTCATGGACAAGAGAGAAGGGAGTCTATCCTAGTTGTAATAAAACATCTCAAGAGGAGACATGTGAGCTCTTTTATCGGTCTATTCAAAGTTATGACAACCTATGCGGAACCTGCACTTATCTACAGTAGAACAATACAGGTACTAGAACTTTGCATTAAACCAGGGGTTGGCAACTCCAGTCCTTAAGGGCCACCAACAGGTAAGGTTTTATTTTAAGGATATCCCTGCTTCAGCACAGGTGGCTCAATCAGTGGCTCAGTCTTTGATTGCCTCACTTGTGCTGAAGCTGGGATATCCTGAAAACCTGACCTGTTGTTGGCCATTGAGGACTGGAGTTGCCCAGCTCTGCATTAAACTCTAATCACATAATCTACGTACCTGTTCTTGTACGTCAGTCGTACAATCCTGGTGCCTTCATATTTGCCTGGGTGCAGTTCTCTCAGTGCCTGTTCCCACCTTGAAATCACATCACATATCTGACATAACACAGAGAAAACATCACTCATTATACAGTGCACTGTTTATATTAAATGCCAATATAAGGACATTTTACTGTTCAAGGTTTGCTAGAAAGACCACAGTAGCAGAATTCGGCAGAATATCAGGCTATAAGATCAATAACGATAAGTCGGAAGCCCTAAACCTAAACTTATCAGAGCCAGAGGTAAAGCTGCTAAAACTAAATTTCAATTATAGATGGAGCTCCTCATACATTAAATACTTGGGAGTAAATGTATCAAGGAACTACCAATCGCTATATCAACACAATTACCCCGCCCTCCTTGGGAAAATCAAAAAATATCTGGATAAGTGGGAAGGATATCAGATCTCATGGATCGGTAGAATGATCTCGGTTAAAATGAATATACTCCCCAGGTTACTTTACTATTTGCAGACGCTCCCGAGTCATGTCCCCGGCTCTGAATTGAAAAATATTCAAAATAAGATGTTTCATTTTATTTGGCAGGGTAAGAGACCCAGAGTCGCTAGATCAGTTCTGATGGCATCAAGAGCAAGAGGAGGTCTTGGGAGTTCCCGATATAACTAAATACTACCAGGCAGCTCAATTAAAGCAAGCCGTGGTCTGGAACGCAGACCCAGCCCAATACTGCTGGCTGGGCATAGAGTCCCACCAGGCTAAAACGCCTTCTCTGCCAGCTTGCCTTTGGAGCATGGACAAAGGGGACATACAGCTATATAAGTTTGAACTAGGTGCGATGAGGCACACCTGGGATGTTTGGATAAAATCCAAAACTAAATTTAAGCTCTCACCCACCATCTCGCAGCTCACCCCAATTATCAATAACCCTAAATTTCCCCCTGGGTGCGAGCCTAAACATTTTGACCTACTCAACTCAAAGGGGATCGGAGCGATTGCCGACCTACTAAGCGACGGGAAGTTCTTGAGCTGCCAAAATTTTACGTACGAAATACGAAATTCCAGAATTGGACGCGTTTAAATATCTCCAAATCAGACACTTCCTTCAAAAATTGTCCCCAAAGTTAGAATTTCCCCCTCTCACAAATTTCGAGACTCTATGCCAGAATGGCGAACATCAAAAAGGTCTAATATCAAAAATGTATGCTGGAATGGAGATATCAGCGGATCTCCATAAACATGACTATATGCTCAAATGGGCTGCAGAATAGAATATAGATATTGACAGAGAGGACTGGGAGGATATATAGGACGCTGCCTCAGGAACTTCCGTATGTACCACCACGAAAGAAAACATTTATAAGATATTATTCCACTGGTACCTTACCCCAGTGAGATTAAAACAAATCTTCCCTCTGGGCTCCGACCTCTGCTGGAGAGGCTGTGGACAAAAGGGCGACATGTCACACATATGGTGGACATGTCCAGAAATTCAGAAGTATTGGCTTACAGTACAAACTCTAATAAAAGAGGTCACAGACCTCACCATACCTATTGATCCACTGACCTACCTCCTGGCCAGGCCAATAGAGGAAATTGACCGACCAGTGAGGAAATTAATCTCCTTCATTCTTATTGCGGCCAGATGTGCAATTGCGGCCTCCTGGAAGAAGGTATCACCCCCCCAATAAGCAAATGATAAAAACTAGGATCAACGAGGTAATGTTCATGGAAAAGCTAACTGCCTTTCTTAAGCGATCTACAGAGGCCTTCTATAAAACCTGGGAACCATTGCTGACCCTATAACCTAGGCCCGAAACTCCGCCACCCCCAGTGGGCGATACGACTCAAACGCCAGCGAAAGGGATCCAAAGGTCCGTGGTCCTCGGCCCCTGGTGACTGGGGTCTCGCCCCCTCCCCCCCGTCCTTCTCCCCCCCTCCCTCTTTCTCCCCCCATCTTTGCGCTCCTTCTCTGTCTCTTGCCTCCTTCTGTCTGGACCACTGGCTGGTCCCTCGACCTCGCCTCACTTGGCGATGTATTATCCTATCTCTCCCATCTCAAAAATTGGTTTGTATTAGGATGTATATATTCAATTGTATTTGTCCTTTGAAGATCTGCCTAATAAAAATGTTTGAAAAAAAAAAAAAAAAAAAGAAAGACCACAGTAGAAAACCAGGTGGATTTCGAAGGATTACAGCTGGTGGTTATACAAGGAAAAAGTGTTTGTCATGTCAGTCTGTTTCTGTAGCAATTATGGTCTTCGAAGGATGTTTTGTCTAAATCCAGATCATGCATGAAAATAGACAAGTACGCGAAACCTCACCTTGATATTCCCCTGCAGGCAGTGTTCCAGATCCCTGCCCGAAGGGTCGTCAGTGAAGAGAGCAAATCCGGAGTGGGACGGTTTCCTCATTCCAGTCTCCTGGTTTAGCATCTGCAGGAACTCGTCCACGGTCGTTGAGCCATCAAACCCGACCACCTGGGATTTAAACATGGAAACAGAGTCTGACGGCAGATAAGAGCCACTTGGTCCACCTTGTCTGCCCATTTTCCTATGTTTCAGAAGCTCGGACCCTATTTGATCCTTGGGCTCTCTTCCATATTAAGGTTAGCCTCATGTCTACCCCAAGCATGATTACATTCCACCAACATGTCCATGAATAAGTCCTTCCCCACATGTCCCCTGAGCCACCCACCCTCCAGTGTCAGAGCTTGACCTGTGTCAGTGTCTTGCACTTCTTTTTCTCTTTCTCGATTTCCCTCCTGTACATGTTGAGGTCCTTAAGTATTTCCAAGTAAGTTTTATGATGTAGATCAGGGGTGCTCAACACCAATCCTCAAGCCACCCCCCGCCCCCCCAACAGGTCAGTTTTTTAGGATATCCCAGCTTCAGCACAGGTGGCTCAATCAGAGGCTCAGTCAAAGACTGAGCCTCTGATTGAGCCACGTGTGTTGAAGCAGGGACTGATTGAGCCACCTGTGCTGAAGCTGGGACTGATTGAGCCACCTGTGCTGAAGCTGGGACTGATTGAGCCACCTGTGCTGAAGCTGGGATATCCTGAAAACCTGACATCGTGGGGAGGCTTGAGGACTGGAGTTGAGCTCCCCTGATGTAGATCCTGCGCTATTGTAGTAGCCCATCTTTGCACAATCTCCAATTTATTTACATCCTTCCGGAGATCTGGTCTCCAGAATAGAACACAGTTATTCTGAAGCCAGGGTCACGTGTGATGTGTGAATTGCCCCAGATAGCATTAACTCAGCTCCCTTTCCAAATCACTCCAAGTCCTATAATATTTCCTTCACTTTATTGGAAAAGCAGCAGTAAATACAGGCTCTTGTGGATGGTGTGTAGTAGCGATTTGTAGTTAGAAACAGGTAGAAAGAGATGGCCTTGCCATAGGCGAATAACAGAGATTAGTGCTATACTCACTGTCTCCAGGGTGGAAAAGGAAGTGAGGAGCAATGTGTGTAACTGGAATAGTCTTGGGACAGACTATCTGCGAACAAAGACAGGGGGGAGGGCAGAATAGCCCATTCTGAAAAGAATCTCAGAGGTTGCTGTAGCAACTCACTGGTTACATGCTCAGAGGCAGAAAGGGCAACATATTGATACATCACACAGGCACCGAGTATGTGTGCGGAACAAATGCCTGCAGCTGAACTTAAGGAGCTGACAAGCAGAAGGGGGGTCAAACAGAAATATGATTCTAGTTCCATGACAACAGTACTCTAGCTGAGGTCTCACCAATGCTCTACAACAGTGGTTTCCAACCTTATTTTGGTTAAGGAACCCCAAGTGAAATTCTGAGGAACCCTCTCTAATAGCAACTCTGTTATCGGATGCATTGTAAGGAACCCCAACCCTCTCTAATAGCGCGTCTGAGATCAGATGCGTTGTAAGGATCCCTAACCCTCTGTAATAGATTGTAAATACTTCTGTATTTGATACAATTTTCAAATGACAAGAACATTGCAGGGAACCCATGAGGGATTCTCGGGGAACCTAAGGGTTCCTAGGAACCCTGGTTGAAAAACACTGCTCTACAAAGTGGCATCACCACCCCTCTCTTTCTTTAAAGGGGGGAGATTACAAGTGCGGGAAATGGAGCTCATCCCTAAAAATGACAACCTGCCTAGAGTAAAAGTTAAAAACGATGCTAGGATGGCTTTGAAGGTTCAGAGATTAAAGTGTGATGGTACAAAGTGACAATTCGTACTACTGCTTTTTATTTGCAAACCGAAACATTATTTGTTTTGAAACAGAGATATTTTGGTGAAAATCAATCCTTCCCCTCGTCTTTTATGGCCCTAATAATGAAAAAAGTGCCACGCTCTCATAGAAACGTAATAAGGTTAAGACTTTCAGTAGCACAGCACCCATAAGCATTAAGCAAAAATGCATGGGCTTATCATTTAAGCAGTACAGGCATACCCCGCTTTAAGTACACTCACTTTAAGTTCACTCGCGAGTAAGGACATATCGCCCAATAGGCAAACGGCAGCTCACGCATGCGCCTGTCAGCACGTCCTGAACAGCAATACTGGCTCCCTACCTGTACCGAAGCTGTGCGCAAGCGGGGAGACTATAGAGCCTGTTACAAATGTGTTATTTACATCAGTTATGCACGTATATGACTATTGCAGTACAGTACATGCATCGATAAGTGGGGAAATGCAGTGCTTCACTTTAAGTACATGCTCCGGTCCCATTGCGTACGTTAATGCGGGGTATGCCTGTTTAGAACATTATATAAGCATGTGTGTGTCTATGTGTGTCCCTGTACACATATCGGTGTCTCTATGCATCAGTGTGTGTTACATGGGATGCTTGTGCAGCTGGGTTAAAGATCAGGTGCTGACATTTGGGAGCAGATTCTATAGAGCATCCTTTGTGCTTTTAATAATTGCCCTGTCTGGCTTCCCTGCACGTATGCCAGGTTAAAGCATGTATAATAGAGATTCCCGGGGTACAATGTCGCACTTGTGTGCAAGGCAGAGGTGCGAGAACATGAGAGGTGACAGAGCCGTGAGAGGTTGGGTGGGAGACAGGTAGGGAGGAGAACGGAGAACATTCTACTCAATCCTCGTTGTTCCTCACCTGGTAGGTCCCATTCATGAAATGCACCGGAATGCTGAACGGTAGGGAATGGTGGTATGGGTTTCTTAGCAGAATAGACACAATTTCCATCCTTGAAGGCCTGGCTTCCCGGTCCCCGGCCCGCAGTGTACGGTCCACCGATCGCTGGCAGTAAATGGTATATTTGCCAATTTCGTTTCTGTCCCAGTAAAGAGACAGGTGTGATGATCAGTGTGAGCTTTGTTGACAAAGCCTCAAGCCGTGTTTCTTAAACATAACCGGGGAAAAAACACCTCTTTATACCAAATGTAACAGTCTAATTACTTTCCTCAAAGAAATCTAACCATGCTGAATGCAAAGATTTGACAGCTTTTGTTTCTTTGATTTATTTCCATATGTTATTTCTTAGGAGCCTCTGAATGACACAGCGTTTGTCAACCAAGTGTGTTATCCGTTTCCCAGCCTGTCCGGCAGCTAATAAAGATAAGGGGAAGGGACGGGGCTCTGCCTGTGAAAACTCTTGCTGAACACACAGTGACATAAGACAAAAGGGAGCAGCCAGAGGAAATCACCCCCCTCCCAAGTCTCAGCTTTCCATATTATTTTCAATATTTCTAAGTGCCCCCCAGATGTGACCCCTTAAAGTTATCACTGCCATTAACACTAAAAAAGGACCGACTCTCTAATAAGGCTGCAATGTCACCCATGGGTACCTTGACGGGTGTCCATCGGGATAATGAATTATGATGTATGAGTTAATTTATTAAACCCCCATCCCCTGTCGTGCTGTCACCAACTGGTCCCTGCCGCAGGCAGAGCCAGAAGGACGCAGAACACTGAACATGGCGGCACGCAGAGGGAGACCAGGACGGCCATTACTTGGGGTGATTTACACGGATTATTGATACATTAATCACACAGTTGTCACCTTACATTTTTCTTCATGGTGGTGTAGTCGGCCTTTAAGGTCCACGTTTTACAGAATGATACACAGATCCCTTCATTCCCCAGTCACGTTTAACCCCTGCCACGCATTGCTGGCCCCCGTGGCACTGAGGGGGTTACATTACCTTACCTGGTGTCTGCGTGACTCTGGAGATGCTGTTTCAGGTACCACAGAAAATGATGCTGAGGTAGAAACACAGCCGCACATAACGCTAACAGCTGCCAGCACTGAAAATAAAATACATTCCTTGTTATCTTTAGAAGGTATTATTCATTCTTATGTTTTATTTAACCAACAGACTAAGCTGCTGCTTTCTATTGATGACCCCGTGACCATGATGGGGCCTTTTTATTTCTTGTTGCATACATAATGTCACAAACCTTGTAACCCTCCAAATGACACAAGTATATATACAATGTAATGGGGTTTGGGTTTTGAGCTTCCCAAGACTGTATATAATATTTACTCCCCCCTCTCTCATATATATATATATATATATATATATATATATATATATGTGTCTGTGGGTGGTTTTCTGGGTATGCACCTTAACCCTGGCTGTGCTCAAAGCTGTGACCATGCAGCAAGCTTAAGCCTATAGGGAACCATGTTAAAAATGGTTATTGAGGCAAAAAGTGACACTGTGTGCTCATTTGCATGTCATTTCCCAGAATCCCTTGCTGCAGTGGAAGTGCTGTATGCTGGGTGATAATGGGGAAAGGCGGGGTTGCAGACCTGCCTAAGACATGCAGGTGAGCATACAGCTATATTTGCATATTTGCTTTCCTGTGGAGGGTTTTTGTCACTTTTTTTTACTCACCATAACTTAACTCAGTATTATGTTTTATATATATATATATATATATATATATATATATATATATATACATATATACACACATATATATATATACATATACATATACATATATATACATATATACATATATATATATACAGACAAAAAACAACAGCGCAGATATAAACAATATGTTGAATATGGTTAAATTAAATTAAAAAACCACACTCTCAGCCAATCAATCAATACAAGGTATATACCCTTACAATCTACTAACCCTACAGACTTGCAGCCAAGTTAGGTCTGCGGCTCCACAACGCCGCTGGAATTGTATTGCAAAGAATGACCTAGGCGCACATGTGCAGGGGAAGAGAAAGGAAAAAAAGAGAGAGGAAAAAATCATAGGGCAGTATATCAATACAAACAGATTAGAATTCGGTGAGATATGCACTTACACTAGTAAGATCATTAAAGGCCTTTAATGATCTTACTAGTGTAAGTGCATATCTCACCGAATTCTAATCTGTTTGTATTGATATACTGCCCTATGATTTTTTCCTCTCTCTTTTTTTCCTTTCTCTTCCCCTGCACATGTGCGCCTAGGTCATTCTTTGCAATATATATATATATATACATATACATACATATATATATATATATATATACATATATATATACATATACATATATATACACATACATATATATATATATATATATATACATATATATATATATATACATATATATATATATAGTCTTGAGAAAGGCTCCTATAGAGAGCCGAAATGTTGATAGTTTTGCAATAAACTTTATTTACTTCTCTGCCTGCTTCCATCATATATGTACTGTATATGTTTAAAGCAGCATGCATTGGCTTAAGGGTTTTTCATGTAATGTGGTCTTGAGACAAAAAGGTGGCACTGTGTGCTCATTTGTATGCCATTTCCTAGAATCCTTTGCTGCAGTGGAAGCACTGTATGTTAGGTGATAATAGCGAAAAGCAGGGTTGCAGACCTGTCTAAGACATGTGAATGTGCTCACAAGTAATATTTTTATATGATATGTATAAATATATATATATATATGTATATCTATATGTGTATATATATATACACACACACAGTATATATATATATATATATATATACATATATATATATACACATACATACATACATACATATACACACACACACACACACACACACACAAAGACATATATATATATATATATATATATATATATATATATATATATATATATATATATAGTCAGATAAGGCAGTTGGCACTCCAATAGGTGCTGTTAAGCCACAGGTGCACGTCCCATATAGAGAATGTAGTTATACGTTACCGTTCCAAGGATTGGTAAACAAGAGACAGCACTCAATGTTGAAGATCAAAGTGTATTAGTGAAAGCAAAAATACATCCAGAAACCCAACGTTTCGGTCCTACAGAATGGGACCTTCCTCAGGGGGATCCCCCTGAGGAAGGTCCCATTCTGTAGGACCGAAACGTTGGGTTTCTGGATGTATTTTTGCTTTCACTAATACACTTTGATCTTCAACATTGAGTGCTGTCTCTTGTTTACCAATCCTTGGAACGGTAACGTATAACTATATATATATATATATATATATATATATATATATATATATATATATATATATATATATATATATATACTGTATATACACACTAATTCTATGTAATGATATCATTGCGCTTTGGAGCTGCATTAGGCTGAGATTATAGTGCGTGCAAAAAGAACAACAGGCACAATCCCTATGAGGCCAACCCTAGTGCGTGCACACTCCCCATCGCCTCCCCAATCGCTGAAAACCGAATTCACCCATCGTTCGGGCGAGAGGCTTGCACCATGGCATGCGGGCCATAATTCCAACCTAACTCACAGGACTGCACCTTGCAAACACCCGGAGCCTGACTGACCTGTATAACGGAGTGGTTATGTGGCTGTCTGCAGCTGGTTTGTTTTATGAGCTGACAATACATCTCGTTTTGCAGCTCCGTGTGCGTCAGGCAAACCTGCAGCGCGGTCTGAGCCAGCGAGACGTGGTAGTCTATAGATGGGGCTTCAACGGGCACATTTATAAACAGCTGGCACGACTGAAACACAAAAACAAACACACACAGAACATTGGAACTCACAGATAAGCAATGTTTACCCCCCTACAAACACAGCTGAAATATACCAGGGGGTCCGTGCATCCATTCATCATAGTGTGGGAATACACATTTCCAGAGTGATAATATCGCTTGAAAAGACATCTCTTTGTATTCCTTTGCGCACATACAAGTCTGAACTGTGCAAAGCGTTTTTAGGTAGAAATTTTATTGGGGGTGTCAACATCTCGCAAAATGAACTATTCACCCGGTACCTAATAAAGTGCGTTATAGGAGCCGACAGGGGAAACTCCACAAATAGTTTTGCCTTCCCCAGGCTGGCGAGAGAGATAATTCAGCTAATGGAATGTGTGTTAGAAGTGTCCTACCACCAGAAGAAAAGTTGTGTCGTTGTTCTAAGGGAAGAGAGCGCTCTTTTAATCTATTATTATGGATAAGAGAGAGAAATCGCACAGTAACTGGAATCTTGCTTCTTCATAACATGGACACTGTACCACCTATTATACTGGTGAGAGCCTGGGGAGGACATGGAGAGAGCCCGGGGAGAAACTTGGGAGAACCTGAAGAGAGCCCGGGGAGGACATGAGGAGGACCTGGGGAGAACCTGGGGAGAACCTGGGGAGAACCTGGAGAGAGCCAAAGTAAAGACAAACCACATTTCAGAAACACTCCACTTGTCATAAAATATTTTAGTAGCAACCCTCTTGCATAGGTAATTCTGATTTAATAAAACCAGAACTCCTGATTTTTATCACCCGATTTTCTCTCACTCTTTAGATATGACGCACAGCACCAATTTCTGCTCGTGTCAAATGTAAGAAACTTGTCAATTAGGTTTCTTACATCTGACACAGGTTAATAGAGTGGTTTACACTTAATTAGAACCATCCCGACTCTTGCGTTCTGCTCAAAGATGTCTTCTCTCTACCCCTTTTGTATCTAAAGCCCTTTCCCAACTTAAACCTTTCTCACTGACTGCCCCGCACCTCTGGAATGCCCTGCCCCTCAATACCCGACTAGCACCCTCTCTATCCACCTTTAAGATCCACCTGTTTAACGAAGCATATGAGTAGCTCCGTGGCTGATACTATAAACCTGATACATAAAGCAGAACGCCCTCCTACTGTCTCTGTACGTCCCTCCTACTTACCAATTAGAATGTAAGCTCTTCGGGCAGAGACTCCTTTTCTTAAATGTCACTTTTATGTCTGAAGCACTTTTTCTCATCATGTGTCATTTGTTATTTATACGATTGTCACGTGTATTACTGCTGTGAAGCGCTTTGTACATTAATGGCGCTATATAAATAAAGACATACATACTGGACATACATACTGTCAGAACCTGAAGACTGTTTAGAGAATTGTTTACTACAAGGCGTGTGCTGCCGGTTTCTGTTCGGACTTGCTGAAAATGGCTTATTCTAGACTCTGCCAGAATTGTCTGGCTGCTGCTTTGCCGACTCTGTACCCACTAATACCCTGTCATAATCTGCATCAGAGTCTCTCTGGCGCCTGCCTGCTGTGCTGCTAACTCAAGCGATTTGGCCTGGAGTTTAGGGACATATTAGGAGGGACGGATGTAACGTTTGTACCAGAAACAGAGATAAACAAGAAAACAGAAACATTGTTCTCAGATACGAACCACTTTCCCCACCCAATCGAACCATTTTCCTACCAGCTCAGACCCTATGTCAAACCAGGTTTATTTAGTATGTAAGATTATCTTGTGTCTATCCCAGTAGTGTTGCATTCCTTTACTGTACTAGTTCCTACCAACTCTGTGCCATGAATCCACCACCCTTTATGTGAAGACAGTTCCCCTGGGCCTCCCACCCTCCCGCTTTAGAGCATGTGATATTATTCTAGCAACTCTCTTTCTCTGCAAAATACTTTTGTCATGTACCTTGCCGACACCCCTAATCTCATATCTCCCTTCCTCCTTTCTCATATCTCCCCTCTCCCTCCCTCCTCATATCTCCCTCCCTCCTTTCTCATATCTCCCCTCTCTCTCCCTCCTTTCTCATATCTCCCTCCCTCATCATATCTCCCTCCCTCCTTTCTCATATCTCCACTCTCCCTCCCTCCTTTCTCTATATCCCCCTCTCTCCCCCTATCATATCTCTCTCTCCTCCTTTCTCTAATATATCCTTCTCTCCCTCCTTTCTCATATCTCTCCCTTCTCTATACCTCCCTCTCTCTCCTTTCTCCAATATATCCTTCTCTCCCTCCTCTATCATATCTCCTTCTCTCTCCTTCCTTTCTCTTTCATATCTCCCTCTCTCCTTTCTCTTTCATATCTCCCTCTCTCTATCGCCCTCTCCCTCCTTTCTCTACCATATCTCCTTCTCTCTCCTGTATCATCTCTCTCGCTCTCTCTCTCCTTCCAAGCTTCCCATGTTGAGCTCCTTCAGCTTTCCCAGATCTGTTTCATGACATACGCTGTGCCCTATTTCAGTAGCTTTTCTCTGGACAACCTCTAATACTGTATGACCATACTTCGCACATACCTTGAATAACTTTAAGGCCTCTGTCTGCAGTGCTTCCGATGGGAGAGTAGTGAGTGAGCTGTGTAAGCCGTCTTTACTGTAGCACAGTGTGGGATGTTTCCATAGGGCAGAGGCTAATGAATAACAGAAAAAAAAGGACGTAGACCAAAAAGTATGAACGTGCTGGAGGCTGTGAGCTCAAACAGGCGCTAGGTTCTATATACAGGATATTTATATTTAGCTCTGTATACAGAATGTGTGTACTTATGTTCTATATACAAATTGGCCTTTAGGTTGTATATGTAGAGACTATCTTTATTTAGGTTCTATATGCAGAATATGGCTATTTAGGGTCAATATCCAGAATAATTGTATGTACCTGGTATGCATGCACATACCTGAGTCTCCATCCACATCTAAGAGTTTTCCTATAAGCTGCTCATACATTGTACCAACTTTGGCACTGCCACTTCCAGCCGCAACCGTCAGATGGTATCGCCAGGTGTCCTAGTAAGGAAGAAATGATTACAGGGATGGTGGAAATGTTACTCAAGTGAGAGGCCAGGGGCGCAATCAGAAGTTCTGATTCGGGAGTGCAGTTTTTACCAGCCCCCCCCCATTCTACGTATAACATCAAAAAAGGGTTTCAACAAAGTACAAGACGGAAGTGTTCTTCAGAAAAAGAGGAGTGACAGAGCAGAGGAGGCCAACTCCAGTCCTCAAGAGCCACCAAGTCGAAGACCGAGCCATTGATTGAGCCACCTGTGCTGAAGCAGGGATATCCTTAATCTGACCTGTTGGTGACTCTAGAGAACTGGAGTTGCACCCTTTCCCCCTCCTTCCCGCCTGTGATAGAACAAGACATCATTCTGTGAAGAGGCTGAGGGGAAATGTGACAAAGTACTTTTTCACGGGGAAAGATGGTGCAGTCATGGAATAGCGTCCCAGCAGAGGAGGTGGATACTAAAACAGTAAGGGAATTTAATCATGCTTGGCATATCCTAAATACCAAATAGAGGCTGAGCCAATTATCATATCGGGTCTGAGGTTTAGAAGTCTCAGAAAACATATTGAACAAGCGTTTTCGGGCCAATTCGAAATAGAAATCACTTTTTGAACAAATATAAACGGGGAACCCGGTTTGTGGCTCAGCTCGGTACATACTTTTTCATGCTTGGTGCCTATAAGCAGATACGTTGGGCTTTGCTCCGGGGGATGTATGACCAGTGTGAAATGGGAGGAGAGGAAACCCCTGCCGCTGGCTTCATAATCTTCATCCGAGTCACAGGAACGATCGACCTCTTCCACTTTAGCCTCCCGGACTCTCAGCTGCCCCAACGGACACTCCAAACCAAAGGACACAAAATCCAGTTAGTTAAATTCCCCTTTCGGACATGGGCTGCAGGCCTCTCTGGCAGAGAAGGGGTTAAACTAAGGGGTGGAGGTGTACACTACTGTCTTATTAGCAGAAACCTTCCCCCCCCCCCCATCAACCCCAACACCGGGACAGAAGATATTTATCAGTGTTGTAACCACATTTTTGGCATCCTAAAGCAGCAATCCAAACATGGGATATTTTTTGCAACGTTTTGTTTTTAACATGGGATTGAAGCAGGAGATCTTCAGAGCTGAACCCCACTAATTTCAGCTCCAGGGACCCCCTGCTTCCTGAGTTACTTATCTCCACAGGGGGTGCCGGGAGATGCTTCAGCTTGGCTATGGTGGTTCAGGTAATGGCGAGGTTTCAAAGCTTCCGCGTCCCCAATAGGAAACCGTGACATCATCCGGTGCGGCTTTCCTATTGGTCCGCGTGACGCGGGAGCTCTAATCTTTCCCGAGATACCGGCACCCCCCGCTGTAGGTCTTTATCTCTGGAAGTTGGGGGTCCCCGGAGCTGAAATGAATGGGGTTCAGCTCTGGAGACCCCGGTTTCAAATCTATGTTAAAAAAAATAATAAACAACCCAGCATGAATTGCACCTTGAAAATGGCGGTAGGAGACAGTCAGTAATGTTGACCTATGAGGACTCATTACGTCAATGGCTCAAAGGCACAGTGGTTTAATTGTGATGTTCGAAGGGGACACGGAAGCACCACCACTTCATTTTAAATAATTGTTCCACATTCCAAATAAAGGAAAATCGGTTTATTTTAGGACATTCCTCTCCCCTTGATTAAATCTTTCTAAAAATGGTCAGAATTGTTTTCCTAAATATTAAATACATTCAGATTTCAGGCACAGTGTCACTACTTTTATTTATTTTTTTTAAAGCTACTTGTTAGGTTTATATATTTGTTGTGGTTGTTTTGGGGGTTCAATATGAGCTTACAGGGGTCCTGTATGTTTTGCAATTCTTGTTCAGCTGGTCCTAGCTGATTTGGAGGGTGGCTTCTCCTTCCCTAGTTTGAAGTTCATCCCCTCCCACTTTTAAATGGTTAAAGCTCACTCCTTTGCATCCTCCACACTCATGGGAACTTGCGTGTAGTTTGATTGCGACAAATCTAATACAGAGTGCTTTTCCTGGTATTATACAGGTTAATAAAAGCTTCAATCAGACTAAGAACTATGCAACTAATTTTGACAGATTTATTATAAATCATTCTTCCTGGTAATATACAGGTTATTAAGAATTTATATTAGTGTTAGGACCCTTGAGACGTGGTCTGCCTTGGAGGGGCTCAAGGGCTTACAACACTTTGGCCAAAGAGTTAAACTAAAAGACCATTTTATTCAAAAGATATCTATATATATATATATATATATATATATATATATATATATATATATATTTAGGCACTGTACTGTGTACCTGTGTGATTGGATGAAGCACTGAGCTCTGTCTGTGTTTCATGTTCTGTCTCTGGTTTTAAATATATATTGCCATGCTCAGTAGCACTCCTCTTTGACACCTATACGCATATATATATATTGTGGTTATTTTGGGGGTTCAATTTGAGCTTATAGGGGTCCTGTATGTTTTACTTGTTAGGGTTGCCGGGAGTCCAGAATTGAACGGAACTGCCCTGTTTTTTGACACTATGGTCAGTAAAAAATGAGAGGTAATACTGGACATGTATTTGTATACCGGTATTTCCTCTCTGGGCGTGTATGAGTATACCGGTATTACCTCTCTGGGCGTGTATGTGTATACCGGTATTACCTCTCTGGGCGTGTATGTGTATACCGGTATTACCTCTCTGGGCGTGTATGTGTATACTGGTATTACCTCTCTGGACGTGTATGTGTATACCGGTATTACCTCTCTGGCATGTATGTGTATACCGGTATTACCTCTCTGGGCGTGTATGTGTATACCGGTATTACCTCTCTGGGCGTGTATGTGTATACCGGTATTACCTCTCTGGGCGTGTATGTGTATACCGGTATTACCTCTCTGGGCGTGTATGTGTATACCGGTATTACCTCTCTGGGCGTGTATGTGTATACTGGTATTACCTCTCTGGACGTGTATGTGTATACCGGTATTACCTCTCTGGCATGTATGTGTATACCGGTATTACCTCTCTGGGCGTGTCTGTGTATACCGGTATTACCTCTCTGGGCGTGTATGTGTATACCGGTATTACCTCTCTGGGCGTCTATGTGTATACCGGTATTACCTCTCCGGACATGTATGTGTATACCGGTATTACCTCTCTGGGTGTGTATGTGTATACCGGTATTACCTCTCTGGGCGTGTATGTATATACCGGTATTACCTCTCTGGGTGTGTATGTGTATACTGGTATTACCTCTCTGGGCATGTATGTGTATATCGGTATTACCTCTCTGGGCGTGTATGTGTATACCGGTATTACCTCTCTGGGTGCGTATGTGTATATCGGTATTACCTCTCTGGGCGTGAATGTGTATACCAGTATTATCTCTCTGGGCGTGAATGTGTATACCAGTATTACCTCTCTGGGCATGTGTGTGTGTATACCGGTATTACCTCTCTGGGCGTGAATGTGTATACCGGTATTACCTCTCTGGGCATGTGTGTGTGTATACCGGTATTACCTCTCTGGGCGTGAAAGTGTATACCGGTATTACCTCTCTGGGCATGTGTGTGTGTATACCGGTATTACCTCTCTGGGCATGTGTGTGTGTATACCGGTATTACCTCTCTGGGCGTGAATGTGTATACCGGTATTACCTCTCTGGGCATGTGTGTGTGTATACCGGTATTACCTCTCTGGGCGTGAATGTGTATACCAGTATTATCTCTCTGGGCGTGAATGTGTATACCAGTATTACCTCTCTGGGCGTGTGTGTGTGTATACCGGTATTACCTCTCTGGGCGTGAATGTGTATACCGGTATTACCTCTCTGGGCATGTGTGTGTGTATACCGGTATTACCTCTCTGGGCATGTGTGTGTGTATACCGGTATTACCTCTCTGGACATGTATGTGTATACCGGTATTACCTCTCTGGGCATGTGTGTGTGTATACCGGTATTACCTCTCTGGGCATGTGTGTGTGTATACTGGTATTATCTCTCTGGACATGTATGTGAATACCGGTATTACCTCTCTGGGCATGTGTGTGTGTATACCGGTATTACCTCTCTGGGCATGTGTGTGTGTATACCGGTATTACCTCTCTGGACATGTATGTGTATACCGGTATTACCTCTCTGGGCGTGTATGTGTATACCGGTATTACCTCTCTGGGCGTGTATGTGTATACCGGTATTACCTCTCTGGACATGTATGTGTATACCGGTATTACCTCTCTGGACATTGTGACCTGACCGGCTTGGGGGGGGGAACGTGGGATTTCCCTGAGCAGGGAGAGAGCAGGGCTGTTGCTAGGGGGCTGGGCAGCTTCCTCCTTCCTGATTGTCTGCTGCTGGGTAATGCAGCCAATCAGGAGGACGTGTTAGGATCCTGGGGGGGGGGGGGGGGGCCAAGGAGAGGAGGAAACGGCATGGAGCAGAGAGAGGTGTGTGAGTATGTGTGTGTGTTGAGATCTTCGCACCTTTCACCATTGTGTCAAGTATTTTTGGAGAAGACGCCTGGCAACCCTAACATTGACTACTGCAAAGGCGCGAACCTCTTCCTTTGCCCCCAGGAAATATGAGCTATCTGGGTGTAATGGCAAAGGAATGGAAGCAGGCACACGGTCTTACTAAAGGTGCAGTTTATTGTGCCACCAAAGGTCCAACGTTTCGGCAAATAGATTGCCTTTATCAAGGAGAGGGCGTGTGTAATGGCACCACAGACTTATTCTTTTCCATTATTCTGTTCTTATTCTGTTCTCAAATCTATTATTTCAGAATTACCCCTGGAAAAGGTGGAATTCAAATGAGGACATTGTTGCTTTAATTGGTGCGATGCTCCCAGCGGAGTGATATGGCAGACCGGGAATATATGTATATATTTGTATTTATAACTGCACTGGTGTATGTATAAGATATGGGATCCCCGCTCATTCTTTTCCCTCAGTCCTCTGTGTTTCTGAAACCTCCTTTGGAAAGCGCGCGTTGTTCCCACCTGTCTTTTATCGCATTAAAGCGAGAGAGACGGTCACATGTCTTGGAATTTGCTTTCCAACCTTTTATTTTACTCAAATTTCGTGTTCTTCGCCAAATTGCCACCCAAAATAATGGCACTGCTCGGAATTTTAACCATTTTGACACTTTTCACCAGAATTTAAGCCAAACGGACAACATTTAAAGGGCCAAACGACCTTGCACGTCGCCCTTCAATGCCCGGCGAATTTGTTTGTAAATTTACGGAAAAGAAATATGCAAATTTCGCCTGGTTCAACCACTTCAGCCACAATGCTGCACATCTCTAGTTACGACAAAAATGTAACAAGTACCTTGTCCTCGTGATTCCGATAGTAGTAGAACATTTTCCCGATCAGCGCACACCACACCACCTTGGAGTGGCCATGTTTCACCTGCAATAAAGACAATGAGATGACTCGTGTCTTACCTACGCCCCGCTCAACGTCTTAAAGACACAACGTTATCTGCCTAATGGCCCTTTTATTATCTTGGCTAAAAGAGTACAGCCATACCCCGCATTAACGTACGCAATGGGACCGGAGCATGTATGTAAAGCGAAAATGTACTTAAAGTGAAGCACTACCTTTTCCCACTTATCGATGCATGTACTGTACTGCAATCGTCATATAGCTGCATAACTGATGTAAATAACACATGTGTAACAGGCTCTATAGTCTCCCCGCTTGCGCACAGCTTCGGTACAGGGAGAGAGCCGGTATAGCTGTTCAGGACGTGCTGACAGGCGCATGCGTGAGCTGCCGTTTGCCTATTGGGCGATATGTCCTTACTCTCGAGTGTACTTAAAGTGAGTGTACTTAAGGCGGGGTATGCCTGTAACTTAGTGGCGATAATACTGCCTGTGAAGTTGGTGAATCCATTTGAATCCCAGTGACATTGTGACCTTAGGTTAGTCCCTTTATCTTCCCTGTGCCTCGGGAACCAACAATTTAATTGTAAGCACGAAACTCCTTGTGCCTTTAAACCTCTATGCACAGGGCTGTGTAGACTATCAGCGCTATACTGTATAAGAAAAATGGAGTGCACATTACATTAAAGGTAAGAAGCTTTACTCACTTTGGTTAACCATCCTTTTACTGTGGCTTTGAGGTCACTCTGAGTGATCAGCGGCCCTGCTGCTTGCACTTTTAGCATGTTCTGTAGCACGCGAATCCATTCCTCCAATATATTAGGGGAATCAGCGGTCAGATAATATGTCTTTTTTTCAGTGATGAGCTGTGCAAGGAAAATATTCTATAATCATTTCATCGTTTTCTTCAGCAGATGTTATGTGTGTGCATATTTGTGTGTGTGAGCGTGTATGTATCTGTGTGTATATATTTATGTGTGTGTGCATGTATGTGTGTGTCTATGTCTATGAGCGTGTATGTATGTGTGTGTATATATTTGTGTGTGTGTGCATGTATGTGTCTATGTGTATGAGAGTGTGTGTATGTGTATGAATATGTATATATGTGTGTGTGTCTGTGTTCGTTTGCAAGATTTGTTTAAAGAAGGACTTGTGCCACCCTGGACTGGTTGAGCATTTATATTGATCAACTTTTTGAACACTTGTAAACATATATAATGAATCTATTTGTATTCACTGCATAGATACACACACACACACACACACACACACACACACACACACACACACACACACACACACACACACACGAGCATACAGTAATATTTCCATTTGATATATATATATATTATATCCTAATGGCTACTTTCATGTATGAAGAGCTTATTCCTATTATGTTACATATATTCCTGCTGTAAAGCGCTATTTACATGGATGGCGCTAGATAAATAAAGATATACATATAAAACAAAGAGAAGACAGCGCGGCTCCCGTAGTATAATAGTGTAAATAGATAGTTTATTGATAAATGCTGCTAGACTACAGACACTTACAATAGATAAAAAGGTAATAAGCTGTGGTTAAAACGATCTTGGCACATCACCCGTTAATCCCTCCGTGTGCCGATCCCCGTGCAGCTGGTCTGGTAAGCTCCCGTCAGGAACGTGCGCGCGCACTCAATCTCTTCCTGGTATTCAAGTCTCGCGATAGCTGGTAACCGGGTAGTAGCACAGGATCCAGGCACAGTTCAATAAGCACACTGTGCTCTGCTCAAACAGAGGAATGGAAGGCGCCAGATTAATGACGAATATACTTCTGATACTTCTGATGTATTAAAGTCCAATATTGAAAGAGTCTGTAATCTAGCAGCATTTATCAATAAACTATTTATTTACAGTATTACACTATGGGAGCCGCGCTGTCTTCTCTTTGTTTTATAGAGTGAAGAGGAAAGTGGCTGGTCCTGAAGACTGCCAGCGGCACCCAGTAGCTGAAGCAGACACTCTCTTTTTTTATTTTTGGGGCTTTTTTCCCCGTTTCCCCATCCCTTTCTTTCTTTGTTGTGTTTTTTTGTTGTCTTTGTTTGTCCCATTGTGGTATACTGATACCCCGCATTGAGCCAGCTGCCTTTTCACTTGGTTCATTCCCATATGTGCACACTCTTCTATCCAGCTTTCCTACTAGCGCAGCAGTTATTTTTTCTTTTTAAAGATATACATATGTACATATACGCTTTTTTTGCATAGTTTATGCACCATTTGTATAACATATTTTTGTATAGTATATTGTCGGTATTCATGCCATCTAATAACACCAATACTCGGAAGGGTGCAGCGGTTACAGAGGCCCCACGCTCTTCCCCAAGGCATTTAAATTAAATTAATTTCTCTTACCTGCTTTCGGCCGGCTCTTCGGCGACGCAACCCCAAGGCATGAAGCCAGAGAGCAGGTGCGGAGGGGGAGGAGCGCGAGCAGGGGGGGAGAGCAGACAGGGGCGAGTGAACAGAAAAGTTTGCGTACCCCTGCTTAATGCATGACACCTAGCACTTCACGCGCGCACACACACACACAAACACACACACACACACACACACACACACACACACACGCCTAATAGGGTCTGAGGGTCTACAGCAGATGGGAAAGTGGTCAGATTGGAGGCCCAAGTAATTTGTAATCTGCGATCACACTCTATTTCTATTTTTCCGTTCGCTAAATGGTTGGCATTTTCACAAACCGGTTTCCTGTCCTTTTCTTGTTGAAATCGGCGACGAATTTAGCGGAAGTGAGCTGAGAGACGGAGACCGTGAGCGACAATTTCACTAAATGTTTCACAGTGTCCAATACTCGCCAGTTTGGCGCATCTCGAGTTGGTGCCTAAATTCCTAGAAGTCACTCTGGCGAAATAAAACTGTTAGGAGGATATTCAAAGCCTCTCACCTGGAACGTTTGGGATCCTTCTCCACGGACAATCCGACAGGAGGAATTCAGCTCAATCTGACCTTGGGGCTTTTTAATGACATCACTCTGCAAAGCAAAAAAAACACCTATAATATATCGTTATTGCGAGCTGAGACTTTGGTGGGGTTTCATTTCCTCTGGCTGCTCCCTTTTTTTCTGATAGCACTATGTGCTGAACAAGAGTTAGCACAGGCAAATTATCCCCATCTCCTCCTCTTGAAATCTTTATGACCTCTCCTGTATGGACAGGGTGGGCTAGCCCAGGGGTGGCCGACTCCAGTCCTCAATGGCCACCAACAGACCAGGTATCAAGGATATCCCTGCTTCAGCACAGGCGGCTCAATCAGTGACTCAGTCTTTGATTGAGCCACTGATTGAGACGCCTGTGCTGAAGCAGTGATATCCTTAACACCTGACCTGTTGGTGGTCCTTCAGGCCTAGAGTTGGCTACCCCTGGGCTAGAATTTGAGTAACCGCTTGATTGACAAGCGCACCCCCACTCAGAGGTCCAGATTCCATTCCGTTTCTTTAAGGAAGACAATTACATTGTTAAGTAGTTTTCAGAACGTTGGGTTATTTTTGGAAACCCACAGGGACGGCACCCATAAGGCATCTGCCTCTTATTACATGAACAATTTGTGACATTCATCCAGCACCTAAGGGTATTATTGGAACACTGGAGCTCCTTGACATTGAACATGACAAGGACATGGAAAGAAAATGCGGGTGATTTGAGCAAACATGACAAACCGTGGTACAAGTCCTTAAAAATGTAGTGGTATGTGCTTCATTTAAGGACATTTTAGAAATCCTTTGGAGCTAATGTTTAACAAAGATGCAAAGCCCATGAGTATACCCGGATGTCTTCAATCCCCCCATTCTTTCATGCCATACAGTGGTTAAGCTGCAGATAAGGATTCTGGGTAATGACAGGCAAATTAGCAGGGGGCGTGTCACTTTTAGCTTCCTATCCATTTTATTTGTACAAAGGTTTACAAGTCGGGCCGTACTTCCGCTATCAGCCGCCTGAGGGCATCTATCTAGCTCGCTGAGTGGAATGAAGGGCCCCGCTCCTACTCAACAATGTGTTGGGCCCGACCAACGTTCCCCTGTCCCCTCAACAACCCGTGTCCAAGGTGAAGACGGAAGTTCTGTGCCCCGGCAAAGCGGTCAACGGAGATGTCAACACCTGTACAGATCAATGTCGCGCGTAGTGTAATAAACTTACCGGGGATTTGTAATACATGATCTCTCCATTCCTTAGAACAAACCACCTTCTCTTCCAAATCTTCACGTGACTCCCCATCTTCAGCAAGTAGCCCGACTTTTCAAGGGGTTCCTAGATGAAAGACAGGAGATTCTCATCTCTACTATATGTACAAACACAAACGGGAGCAGAGCAGGACCTGGTATGGATAACTCTGAAAGGAGAAAGTCCTTTCTAGGGGCCCTCACTCGTAGAACTGAAGGACAGTGGCATGTTTGCAGAGGCTATCCAATCTCCTTTCTTTTCTTACGCAGGATTCAAGCAGGTGGTGTCCGGAGCTGGACCCCATTCATTTCATCTCCAGGGACGCCCTGCTTCCAAAGATACTGACCTCCGCAGGGGGAGCCGGTATCTCTCTGCGAGTTCCTGCATCCGGTCAGGTGGGCCAATAAGAAGCTGCGGTGGATGACGTCACAGCTTTCTATTGGCCCGCAAGACATAAGAGCTTTGATAAGCGGCCATAATGTTGAACCCTGCTACCCAGCCGGAGCGGCTACCGGCCCCCATCTGGGGGAAAGTATCTTCGGAAGCAGGGGGTCCCTGGAGCTGAAAGTAATGGGGCTCAGCTCCAGAAACACCCGGCTTCAATCCTGTGCAAACAGATAAACAGGACTGGCTCGTATGCTTGAATTTAGGGTTTCCAGAGAAAAGTAAAACATTCATATTTTGCAAGATACATAGAAGTAAAACTGTTAATTTAACGGTGCTTGTTTCTTTTTACGAGGTGTTCACATTCTGCTCACAGGAACCTCACCGCATGGAGGACAGTTTTAACGGTTTGGAGGTATATCAATGAAATCAGGGCAAATTAGCAAAGCACTCATTAACAGTAAATGAAAAAAACACTTGTGAGCGCATTCACATGTGTCCTGCAACCCTGCTGTTATCTCTCAGCATACAATGTTTCCACTGCTGCAAAGGATTCTGGGTAATGACATGCAAATGAGCACTCAGTGTGTGTCACCTTTTGCTTCTTATCCATTATGACTTGGACCCCTATAAACGTAAAGCTGCCGCATTATACAGCGTTTTCAGCACAGCCTGGGTTAAAGAAGTGCATAGCCAGTAACCCTGCTCACAGACAGCCGTTTTGACCTTTTGGTCTCATCAACATGAGGTTGGTTATTGACAGTGAAATGTGAAGCTGGCAGCGGATCTATTCACTCAGTGACTCTATGCCTCAAAGTCTTCACAGTAACCAAATGCTTTGCAAGATTATACGATCTTTACCTAATCTCTTTTGAGATAAAAACCGTTTGTAAACTCCTGTTCACAGAGCAAAATTGTTAATCCAGACGTTGCCAATGTTGGTATCATTAGCCGAAATGGAATAGCAGGAATTGCCAGGGGCAGGTGACAACTACGCAGACCCAAAGAATATAGAAACATATTTTTTTTTTCCATAGGAATAAAATAAGTAACATTTTTACTATTGTGAAGCGCTATGTACATTAATGGCGCTATATAAATAAAGACATACTGTACAATACCTATATGCAGATGCCTATATAAAGAGGCCAGCAGCTGCTATAGAAAGATAACTTACAGTGCATATTCCTTCTGTGGAGTAGGAAGAGGTTCGTAAGAGCTTGTGTTCTGGCTCGGAATAATCGCTGTCTAAAGAATAGGCGTCAGGGGGAATGGCGTAGTCATTCTCTGAGCTCATAGAAGACATGGAGACGCCTGCAGAAAAAACCCAACATATTGATTTATTCCATCTGTAAATACTCAACGGGAGACAGATCATCCGTACTGTAACTCATGGGGGATACATCCAAATGTTAGGAATTTAACTCACTTCTTTAAGCACAGAGATGTTTTTAAATGTTTAAATCTGTGTTTCTCAACCTTGTTCTACTAAAAAGATCTGCCATTTAAATGAACCAACCCCAATATTGAAAGGTGCAGTCCCAAAAAGCAACCTTTTGTAAGCAGTGTAACAAACCAGCTGGTTTCCTTGAGCTAAACTAACCACGCTACAAGTAAAGACTTGGCTGGTTTGGTTTCTTTAAAGTTGAATTACACATGGCATTGTTTAGGGACCTCTGAATGGGGAAGTGTTTGCCAACCAAGTGCTTTATTTACCCGTATCCCCCCTGTCCTTATCAGTGTGATAAAGGGAGAGGGGGCTCTGCCTGTGCAAACTCTTGTTAAATACACAGTGACATCAGACAGAAGGGAGCAGCCAAAAGTACTCACCCCCTTCCAAGTCTCAGCTCATCGTGTTTACAAACTAATTTAAAAGAAGGATTTAAATATACTTATAGGTGGCAGATTTGGCTAAAAAGGCGATAATCACCCAGGTGTGACCTATAAACATGGCACTGCCATTAGTACACTTGCCCCATTAAACACAGTAAATACATGTCATATATATCGATGTGTGAGTGTCTCACCTCTTTTCACTGCTCTTGGGCTTCCCGACACACTGTTCTTCTTTGTCTCTGACCCAGCGGTGGAAGCTCGGAAGCTGGCGTGGGAGGTGTTGTCATCCTCTGACCCTGAAGACTCATCGAGGAAAGGGATGCTACTTATCTGTGTGGCTTTCTGAAAGGTAATTCCCAGCACTGTTACTTTGTATTGTATTTCTATGTACACGGCGTCAACCATGTGTGCAGTGCCACAGGGACATGCAGAGACAGACCGTGACGGCAGATAAGAACTTGGCTCATCCAGTCTACCCATTGCCTATCTGCTGTAAAGCCTTAGAACCATTTCCATTAGCTCAGCTTTAGGATAGTCTTATGTCTGTCCTGCTACGTAATTCCATTACTCCATTAACCTCTACCATCTCTGCTGGGCGGCTTTGTAATGACTCCACCTCCCTTTCCATGAAGAAAAGCCACATGTCCTCACACGTCCCCTGTGCCACATGTCCTCACACGTCCCCTGTGCCACATGTCCTCACACGTCCCCTGTGCCACATGTCCTCACACGTCCCCTGTGCCACATGTCCTCACACGTCCCCTGTACCACATGTCCTCACACGTCCCCTGTGCCACATGTCCCTTAAGCCTCCCACCCTCCAGGATCAGAAGAATGACCCTGTGTTCTAGCTCTTCTCTTTCTCTGAAATATACTTCTTATATTACTTCTTGTCCCTTATTGATACCCAGAAGATGTATGATATATAGGAGTTTTCTAAAATATATAGACGTACACGCGCACTCAAAGATGAAAGATACTCGCGGGGGGTGGAACGCAATGGTGAAATCCCATAGAAATCAAGCGAAAAAGAGTAGCGCTCCAAAACAGTGGTCACGTGGTTAGTATTTCTTTAGGTCCAACCTTGAGAAAGGTCTGCTGTGTTGGACTGATGCGCTGGATGAATAAATACTAACCACTTGACCATTATATTGAAGAGATACTCTTTGTTTATGAGTTTCTAACATATCCCCCCTTCTCCCTTCTATCCTCCAAGCTGAACATGTCGAGATCCTTTACTCCAGGGGTGGCCAACTCCCGTCCTCAAGGGCCACCAACAGGTCAGGTTTTAAGGATATTCCTGCTTCAGCACAGGTGGCTCAATCAGTGACTCAGTCGAAGACTACACCACCTGTGCTGAAGCAGGGATATCCTTAAAACCTGACCTGTTGATGGCCCTTGAGGACTGGAGTTGGCCACCCCTGCTTTACTCTGTCATCCTGTTCTTTTTTTTCTTTTCAATCATCATGCTAAAATAAGCAGATATCCCTCTAGCTTCATCCCAATGACTTCAATGGGGAAAATGGCCGCCATCCCAATTTCAGTCAAAAGTCTATGGTTATGGAGGCTGATACATTATCTCTGGAGGATTGTAACATCATAAAAATAAAAGGAAATATCACATTTAAAAAGCACAAGGAAATCTGGCTACAGACAGAGAAGTACCCAGCACTGCACCTTCAAATAAAGAAATGTGGCAGGAAGAAGCATTGATCCCACTCTAGTCAGTATTCATGCAGTCTTATCTCCGGGACACCCTGCAGTGCAGTATGGGGAGGCAATAGTTACAGTCTTATCTCAGGGACACCCTGCAGTACAGTACGGGGAGGCAATAGTTACAGCCTTATCTCAGGGACACCCTGCAGTACAGTACGGGGAGGCAATAGTTACAGCCTTATCTCAGGGACACCCTGCAGTACAGTATTGGGAGGCAATAGTTATAGCCTTATCTCAGGGACACCCTGCAGTGCAGTATGGGGAGGCAATAGTTACAGCCTTATCTCAGGGACACCCTGCAGTACAGTATTGGGAGGCAATATTTACAGCCTTATCTCAGGGACATCCTGCAGTACAGTATGGGGAGGCAATAGTTATAGCCTTATCTCAGGGACACCCTGCAGTGCAGTATGGGGAGGCAATAGTTACAGCCTTATCTCAGGGACACCCTGCAGTACAGTATTGGGAGGCAATAGTTACAGCCTTATCTCAGGGACACCCTGCAGTGCAGTATGGGGAGGCAATAGTTACAGTCTTATCTCAGGGACACCCTGCAGTACAGTATGGGGAGGCAATAGTTACAGCCTTATCTCATGGACACCCTGCAGTGCAGTATGGGGAGGCAATAGTTACAGCCTTATCTCAGGGACATCCTGCAGTGCAGTATGGGGAGGCAATAGTTACAGCCTTATCTCAGGGACATCCTGCAGTGCAGTATGGGGAGGCAATAGTTACAGCCTTATCTCAGGGACACCCTGCAGTACAGTATGGGGAGGCAATAGTTACAGCCTTATCTCAGGGACACTGCTGTACAGTATGGGGAGGCAATAGTTACAGCCTTATCTCAGGGACACCCTGCAGTACAGTATGGGGAGGCAATAGTTACAGCCTTATCTCAGGGACACCCTGCAGTATAGTACGGGGAGGCAATAGTTACAGCCTTATCTCATGGACACCCTGCAGTGCAGTATGGGGAGGCAATAGTTACAGCCTTATCTCAGGGACATCCTGCAGTGCAGTATGGGGAGGCAATAGTTACAGCCTTATCTCAGGGACACCCTGCAGTACAGTACGGGGAGGCAATAGTTACAGCCTTATCTCAGGGACACCCTGCAGTACAGTATTGGGAGGCAATAGTTACAGCCTTATCTCAGGGACACCCTGCAGTACAGTACGGGGAGGCAATAGTTACAGCCTTATCTCAGGGACACCCTGCAGTACAGTACGGGGAGGCAATAGTTACAGCCTTATCTCAGGGACACCCTGCAGTACAGTATGGGGAGGCAATAGTTACAGCCTTATCTCATGGACACCCTGCAGTGCAGTATGGGGAGGCAATAGTTACAGCCTTATCTCAGGGACACCCTGCAGTACAGTATGGGGAGGCAATAGTTACAGCCTTATCTCATGGACACCCTGCTGTACAGTATGGGGAGGCAATAGTTACAGTCTTATCTCAGGGACACCCTGCTGTACAGTATGGGGAGGCAATAGTTACAGCCTTATCTCAGGGACACCCTGCAGTACAGTATGGGGAGGCAATAGTTACAGCCTTATCTCAGGGACACCCTGCTGTACAGTATGGGGAGGCAATAGTTACAGCCTTATCTCATGGACACCCTGCAGTGCAGTATGGGGAGGCAATAGTTACAGCCTTATCTCAGGGACATCCTGCAGTGCAGTATGGGGAGGCAATAGTTACAGCCTTATCTCAGGGACATCCTGCAGTGCAGTATGGGGAGGCAATAGTTACAGCCTTATCTCAGGGACACCCTGCAGTACAGTATGGGGAGGCAATAGTTACAGCCTTATCTCAGGGACACCCTGCTGTACAGTATGGGGAGGCAATAGTTACAGCCTTATCTCATGGACACCCTGCAGTGCAGTATGGGGAGGCAATAGTTACAGCCTTATCTCAGGGACATCCTGCAGTGCAGTATGGGGAGGCAATAGTTACAGCCTTATCTCAGGGACATCCTGCAGTGCAGTATGGGGAGGCAATAGTTACAGCCTTATCTCAGGGACACCCTGCAGTACAGTATGGGGAGGCAATAGTTACAGCCTTATCTCAGGGACACTGCTGTACAGTATGGGGAGGCAATAGTTACAGCCTTATCTCAGGGACACCCTGCAGTACAGTATGGGGAGGCAATAGTTACAGCCTTATCTCAGGGACACCCTGCTGTACAGTATGGGGAGGCAATAGTTACAGCCTTATCTCATGGACACCCTGCAGTGCAGTATGGGGAGGCAATAGTTACAGCCTTATCTCAGGGACATCCTGCAGTGCAGTATGGGGAGGCAATAGTTACAGCCTTATCTCAGGGACATCCTGCAGTGCAGTATGGGGAGGCAATAGTTACAGCCTTATCTCAGGGACACCCTGCAGTACAGTATGGGGAGGCAATAGTTACAGCCTTATCTCAGGGACACTGCTGTACAGTATGGGGAGGCAATAGTTACAGCCTTATCTCAGGGACACCCTGCAGTACAGTATGGGGAGGCAATAGTTACAGCCTTATCTCAGGGACACCCTGCAGTATAGTACGGGGAGGCAATAGTTACAGCCTTATCTCAGGGACACCCTGCAGTACAGTACGGGGAGGCAATAGTTACAGCCTTATCTCAGGGACACCCTGCAGTACAGTACGGGGAGGCAATAGTTACAGCCTTATCTCAGGGACACCCTGCAGTACAGTATGGGGAGGCAATAGTTACAGCCTTATCTCATGGACACCCTGCAGTGCAGTATGGGGAGGCAATAGTTACAGCCTTATCTCAGGGACACCCTGCAGTACAGTATGGGGAGGCAATAGTTACAGCCTTATCTCATGGACACCCTGCTGTACAGTATGGGGAGGCAATAGTTACAGTCTTATCTCAGGGACACCCTGCTGTACAGTATGGGGAGGCAATAGTTACAGCCTTATCTCAGGGACACCCTGCAGTACAGTATGGGGAGGCAATAGTTACAGCCTTATCTCAGGGACACCCTGCTGTACAGTATGGGGAGGCAATAGTTACAGCCTTATCTCAGGGACACTGCTGTACAGTATGGGGAGGCAATAGTTACAGCCTTATCTCAGGGACACCCTGCAGTACAGTATGGGGAGGCAATAGTTACAGCCTTATCTCAGGGACACCCTGCAGTACAGTATGGGGAGGCAATAGTTACAGCCTTATTTCAGGGACACCCTGCAGTACAGTATGGGGAGGCAATAGTTACAGCCTTATCTCAGGGACACCCTGCAGTACAGTATGAGGAGGCAATAGTTACAGCCTTGTCGCAGGGACACCCTGCAGTACAGTATGGGGAGGCAATAGTTACAGCCTTATCTCAGGGACACCCTGCAGTGCAGTATGGGGAGGCAATAGTTACAGCCTTATCTCACGGACACCCTGCAGTACAGTATGGGGAGGCAATAGTTACAGCCTTATCTCAGGGACACCCTGCAGTGCAGTATGGGGAGGCAATAGTTACAGCCTTATCTCACGGACACCCTGCAGTACAGTATGGGGAGGCAATAGTTACAGCCTTATCTCAGGGACACCCTGCAGTACAGTACGGGGAGGCAATAGTTACAGCCTTATCTCAGGGACACCCTGCAGTACAGTATGGGGAGGCAATAGTTACAGCCTTATCTCAGGGACACTGCTGTACAGTATGGGGAGGCAATAGTTACAGCCTTATCTCAGGGACACTGCTGTACAGTATGGGGAGGCAATAGTTACAGCCTTATCTCAGGGACACCCTGCAGTACAGTTTGGGGAGGCAATAGTTACAGCCTTATCTCAGGGACACCCTGCAGTATAGTACGGGGAGGCAATAGTTACAGCCTTATCTCATGGACACCCTGCAGTGCAGTATGGGGAGGCAATAGTTACAGCCTTATCTCAGGGACACCCTGCAGTACAGTATGGGGAGGCAATAGTTACAGCCTTATCTCAGGGACACCCTGCAGTACAGTATGGGGAGGCAATAGTTACAGCCTTATCTCATGGACACCCTGCTGTACAGTATGGGGAGGCAATAGTTACAGTCTTATCTCAGGGACACTGCTGTACAGTATGGGGAGGCAATAGTTACAGCCTTATCTCAGGGACACTGCTGTACAGTATGGGGAGGCAATAGTTACAGCCTTATCTCAGGGACACCCTGCAGTACAGTTTGGGGAGGCAATAGTTACAGCCTTATCTCAGGGACACCCTGCAGTATAGTACGGGGAGGCAATAGTTACAGCCTTATCTCAGGGACACCCTGCAGTACAGTACGGGGAGGCAATAGTTACAGCCTTATCTCAGGGACACCCTGCAGTACAGTATGGGGAGGCAATAGTTACAGCCTTATCTCATGGACACCCTGCAGTGCAGTATGGGGAGGCAATAGTTACAGCCTTATCTCAGGGACACCCTGCAGTACAGTATGGGGAGGCAATAGTTACAGCCTTATCTCAGGGACACCCTGCAGTACAGTATGGGGAGGCAATAGTTACAGCCTTATCTCATGGACACCCTGCTGTACAGTATGGGGAGGCAATAGTTACAGTCTTATCTCAGGGACACCCTGCTGTACAGTATGGGGAGGCAATAGTTACAGCCTTATCTCAGGGACACCCTGCAGTACAGTATGGGGAGGCAATAGTTACAGCCTTATCTCAGGGACACCCTGCTGTACAGTATGGGGAGGCAATAGTTACAGTCTTATCTCAGGGACACCCTGCTGTACAGTATGGGGAGGCAATAGTTACAGCCTTATCTCAGGGACATCCTGCAGTGCAGTATGGGGAGGCAATAGTTACAGCCTTATCTCAGGGACACCCTGCAGTACAGTATGGGGAGGCAATAGTTACAGCCTTATCTCAGGGACACTGCTGTACAGTATGGGGAGGCAATAGTTACAGCCTTATCTCAGGGACACCCTGCAGTACAGTATGGGGAGGCAATAGTTACAGCCTTATCTCAGGGACACCCTGCAGTACAGTATGGGGAGGCAATAGTTACAGCCTTATCTCAGGGACACCCTGCAGTGCAGTATGGGGAGGCAATAGTTACAGCCTTATCTCAGGGACACCCTGCAGTGCAGTATGGGGAGGCAATAGTTACAGCCTTATCTCAGGGACACCCTGCAGTACAGTATGGGGAGGCAATAGTTACAGCCTTATCTCAGGGACACCCTGCAGTACAGTATGGGGAGGCAATAGTTACAGCCTTATCTCAGGGACACCCTGCAGTACAGTATGAGGAGGCAATAGTTACAGCCTTGTCGCAGGGACACCCTGCAGTACAGTATGGGGAGGCAATAGTTACAGCCTTATCTCAGGGACACCCTGCAGTGCAGTATGGGGAGGCAATAGTTACAGCCTTATCTCACGGACACCCTGCAGTACAGTATGGGGAGGCAATAGTTACAGCCTTATCTCAGGGACACCCTGCAGTACAGTATGGGGAGGCAATAGTTACAGCCTTATCTCAGGGACACCCTGCAGTACAGTATGGGGAGGCAATAGTTACAGCCTTATCTCAGGGACACTGCTGTACAGTATGGGGAGGCAATAGTTACAGCCTTATCTCAGGGACACCCTGCAGTACAGTATGGGGAGGCAATAGTTACAGCCTTATCTCAGGGACACCCTGCTGTACAGTATGGGGAGGCAATAGTTACAGCCTTATCTCAGGGACACCCTGCAGTGCAGTATGGGGAGGCAATAGTTACAGCCTTATCTCAGGGATACCCTGCAGTACAGTATGGGGAGGCAATAGTTACAGCAACAATTATTTAACGTCATCTCAAGGACACCCTCTGCTTTCTCAGTAATTCCCTAAATGGCCATCAGATAATCTCCAGCCAATCAATAACGAGAGCACTGTGCATCATAGCTACTTTACAATTAGTCCTGCAGCAGTGACCGGCCCGGCGGCCATATTAACCTCCCGGTCATGTCCGGAGAATGGTGGGAAAATAACTATAGACCTGAGGGTCTGCAGGGGTCAAAACAGGGGCAGTTGCGTTCTGGGATTTGTGCAAGAAGACGTAGTGTGAGATGCATTATACTTACACCCTTTAGCGTTGAGTAGACTGGTGCGGTAATATTCTTATAAATAAGATGGGTAAACGGACTAGAAGCTGCACTGCAAGCAACACTGGGCACTGCAACACAAACAAACAAACAATTACCACACGGATTACATGTCATATGATTAAATGGAACAGATCATGCCCTATGACCTGTGATGAAGCTGGGATATCCTGAAAACAGGATATGTTTGGAGTAGGGTTGCCAGGTGGCATCTCCAAAAATACTGGACACAATGGTGCAAGGTGCAATATGTTCGAGACACACACATGCTCGAGACACACACAACTCTCTCCGCTCCATGCTGTTCCTCCTCTCCTTGGCCCCGCCCTCAGGCTTCTGACACCTGTTCCTGATTGGCTGCTGCTGGGTAATGTAGCCAATCAGGATGGAGGAAGCTACCCAGCCCCCGAGCAACAGCCCTGTCAGGGAAATCAGGTCACTATGGACAGAATGTTCAAATACAGGACAGTCCAGTTCAATACTGGACACCTGGCAACCCTAGCGGCTCTTGAGGACAGGGGTTGGCCACTCCTCCTGCCCTAAGCCTAAGGTAGGGTACGTCATTAGGACACCTGCTTGTTTTCTAGGGGATAATTGGGCTGATAGCCCAATCAATATGGAAGGGAAGACCCTTCCCTTCAGGCCTGGTCACAGCATGTGATTGCTTCCTGAGCGATCAGCTGACCCATTAGTGCATTCTAATGTAAAGGAACATTTTTAGAGAATACAAGTAAGCAATATTGTTACTTTAAGGGCAAATGCTTTTTTCCCCAAGGAAGGCAAGTTACACAGATAGATTACTGCTCCATTAAAGGTGCCACCCCACATACCCAGCCAGAAAACATCCTTCTTTCCTTGTTTTTAAAAATATTAAACAATGTACTTGGCTTCCATAAACAAATCTAACCATGCTAAGAGCACAGAGCCAGCTGCTTTTATATCGCTGGAATTCATTACAAATTACATTACTTAGGGGCCTCTGAATGGGAAAGTGTTTATCAATCAAATGTTTTATTTACCTTTATCCCACCCTGTCCTTATCAGTGAGTCAGTAGAAATAAGGAGAGGATGGGGGCTCTGCCTGTGCAAACTCTTGTAGAACACACAGTGATATCAGACAAAAGGGAGCAGCCAGAGGAAATCCCAGCCCTCCCAAGGGTGAGCTGACCGTGTCTATTGAATAACTTTACATATGATTTAAAAAAAACTTGTAGGTGTCAGATTTGGGTTTAAAAAAACCCATCAGTCACCTAAATGTAAACTCTTAACCCTTTGAGTGTCAGAAGGACCACGGAGCCAGAGTGCCACGGCCCATCCGGCGCTCGCGATTGCTTTGTCAGGAGGAGACAACCCCCTTCCATCCGACATCAGCGCAGAACGCGTCCTGAGCTCCATAGGAACGCAGAACACAAAACGCGATCGCCCCTAGCAAAACAAGCGTTTCTTTTTTGCCGAAATTGAAGCCAATGGGAAATGTCCCAAAAAGGTCACTTCAGCGGATATAGAATAAGTCCCTAAATGTGTTGTGTTCTCACTGGGACCAACAACACTAGGTACATGCAGGCCAGGTGATATCGCACTACGATGAGCGTACCGGCTGTGTCTCTTGCTCTTTTATACTTACAAGGATAAGGCGGCTCATTTCCAAGAGAGGCTTCGGACAGCCTCATTCCAGACTTGGCCACAGCATAGATACGGCTCTCCTATGGGGAACAGATCAACACAGGGAAATATACAGGACATCAACATGTACCAGACGGATCTGTGAGCACAGTTCAGTATAATGTAGTTCCAGTTGCTCATTCTTTGTCGCTTTAATGCGAGCTGAAATGTCCCACTGAATGGTAATGTTTCCATAGAGGATAAATCAAAAGACAAGTGGATGCAGGGTTTACTGTGATGTAAATGATGGGGTAATATTCCATTCATCCCAAATGGGCATTGTTAGAACCTTAAGTGCACATGAAGAGTCCCAATGTTATGTTGCATCTCCTTGCATCACGCTTGTTTCAGTGAGGAGTCTGTGGGCTGGTTATGGGAGCAGTTTGGCAAAAAGTATTGGGATGTGTGAACATTTGTGTCTGGAACTTGTACTCTTTACTTCAATAAAAACTGCCAGGTCTGGGGTGGTGTCAGGATAATGTCATGAGATATTGGGTATTTTTAATCCCTCTGGGGCTTAAGGGGTTAATGAGCTACAGTTTTAGGAAAATACAAAATGCTGAGTCTGAAACAGGTCAGAACTGTTTCTTTGAACTGCTCTGAATTTCAAAGGGATTTACTTGGGGAGGGGGGTCCGTGTGGATGGCCCACTCAAGGTGTCAATTGAATTAATCAAGGTCTACAGACAGGGTTGGGGGAGAACAGCTTCAAGGGATGTTGTAGAAGGGGTGGGCTCATGAAGGTGCCCTAAGACAGAATGGTACTTAAGTCTGGGCCAGGTTGTAAAACAGGAGATCTGACCAGGGGCATGCTTGGATAGCATGGCAGACCTCATCTTCTGAACCAGGGCCTCTCTGGGAAAATCCATAGCATGTGGTAACGTACTGTATAGGATTTTCTGTTTTACCCCTTTTATTTTAAGAAGCTGTTCTGCCTTATATTGTAATTGTATGTTTATTTTGTAATACCTTTTCTATAATTCAAGCACTGTATTTTTATATATATTAAAACATTTAATAAGTAATGCTTTGGGCTCTGAATGAACTTTGTGCACGCTGGAGAGAATAACTTGCTAAATTCAGGCACATGTTACTACAACTGATTTTGTGTTAAAGTGCATAGTTTTTCCTATAATAAACAGGGACCTGAGGCCCTGGCGGATATTTTAGTCTAAGATCTTTATCATATCTGCATAACCTCAGGTGGTGGCAGTGGATAGGTATGATGTGCAATTGAGTAGGGGTTAAGACTAACTCGCTGGTTCCTTGCAGAGAAGAAAGGGGGGGTTGCTAGAGAAGCCTTTGTGTATTAACCCTGGTTGCATATCTAAAGTCACGTGCTCACTTGTGTGCTGTTCGTGGCGGTGGTATATTGGGATGGCTTGAGGAGAGATACAACTCATTTGAGGGACCCTTGAGGAGGTGAAGAGTGGGGCAGCTTGCGGGTTGTGTATTGATCCTGGATCCTGTAAGAGGGGATACTGTCCATTTGACGGACCTTTGCGGAGGTGAAGAGTGGGTGCGCTTGCGAGCGTCGGTATTAACCCTTGTCCCGTATGCAGGTCGTGTGCTAGCAAGGGGTCATACGTGACAGGTGGCATTAATCTCTGTGCCCAAGAGATCAGCAGCAGACATAAGGCAGTCAGATAAAAACTGCCAGGTCTTGGGTGGCATTAATCTCTGTGCCCAAGAGATCAGCAGCAGACTGACTTAAGGCAAAGTTCTTGCACAACTCAAAATCAGCATTGCATCAATGTGTTTTGTTGGATATGTACACTTAACCCCCCCCCCCAAGATGCTATTGATTACTTGTATGTATACATATTGTTACGTGTATCAGTGTGTCTGCATTTGTATCGGGGTGTGTCTGCATTTGTATCGGGGTGTGTCTGCATTTGTATCGGGGTGTGTCTGCATTTGTATCCGGGTGTGTCTGCATTTGTATCGGGGTGTGTCTGTCTGCGAATCGGGGTGTGCCTGTCTGCGAATCGGGGTGTGCCTGTCTGCGAATCGGGGTGTGCCTGTCTGCGAATCGGGGTGTGTGCCTGTCTGCGAATCGGGGTGTGTGCCTGTCTGCGAATCGGGGTGTGTGCCTGTCTGCGAATCGGGGTGTGTGCCTGTCTGTGAATCGGGGTGTGTGCGTCTGCGAATCGGGGTGTGTATGTCTGCGTATCGGTGTGTGTGTGTCTGCGTATCGGTGTGTGTGTCTGTGAATCGGTGTGTGTGTGTGTATCTGTGTATCGGTGTGTGTGTGTCTGTTTATTTGTGCAGAGGAGGTTAAAAAGCATAAAGTGATGGCATTAGGTGTCAAAATCTATAAATGACAGAGGACCAGCAATGGCTCTTGCAGCAAAGAGGGATAAAATGCATGCTTACAAAAATGAACTATGTCTGACTCCCCTGACGCAGATACCCACATTCATTAAGTGGTGCTATGCCATTAGACACCTTCCATCACCGGAAGATACCTTACAGCCCATTCACGCACGGCGTCTTCTGGAATTTGTCTTGTGGCATAGTAATAAGGAGTCTGCATGTGTGCTTAAAGTTGTGCATTAAAATGATCAGAAAGGTGTCTTACCCATGATGGAAACCTATGAAGTGGTGGAGTTGGAGGTTTACTTCCTGGTTCCATTGTATTTTCTTCAGTCTTCCATAGGTCTTCCAATGGACACTCAGTTGTCTGATTCATGCCATCTTCCACAGGATCACTTTGTGATTCCTCCATCTCCATCTTCTCAGGCACATCGTCAATATCAGTTTCCTCAACTTGTACAACCTGCTGTGGCAAGACGATGGGTTTGAAAGAGCAGATATCGATGTTGACAATGTGTGGCAACTGATCAGCTCCAGGCTGGGGTTGGCTGTAATGCTTTTTGGCCAACTGAATGCTGTCTCTGGGTGTAGACGGTGTTCTGACCTTTGGTAAGGTCATGCTGTTTCCTAAACTGCCTTCCCTCACTGGAAAACGTAACTGTACGGAAGATGTTGAGGTCAATGGCATTGTGTTGGATGAATACTTTGTGATCAAGGAAGGAGTCAAGACTAGGTTAGGTGCATTCAAAGCCCCTGAAGAAGAGGATGAGTCAAGTCTATGTGAACGGAATTTACTGTTAAGATCATCTGAAGAGTTGACAAAGTCTGTCATATGGTTTGTGCAACTGGAAGAGCTAGAGTTACACGTGTTCTCAGATGAGGCATGAGCAAGGGCTTCCTTTATCACTCTCATAGTTGTTGCTACCAATGGGTTTAATGAGAACGACTCTGAATTGTTCTCTGAATTCACAGAAGAAGTCCTATCTCCAGCTGCAGTCTCAGCTGTGGACCTTGATGGACTCTGAGCAGAAGGAGCTTTTGTTAGGTTCTCAATAACAGGCACATCATCTTCCATAATCTTAACTGTCCCTTGGTGCTCATGGTTTGTGACTTCATGCCTTATGTCTTTCATACAACATCCAAGGTCTTCGAGATTATGGTCAATGTTATGGCATATTGACATTGATGTCGCTGCTGGAAATGCAGTACAGCTCTGGGCTGTCTCCACTGAGGGTGCTTTCCTAACTCCTGAAAAAAATATTTAAGATCCATTATTTGGAATAAATGGACATGATGATAATTTTGCTTTCTTTAATCCTGTCCAATAATCTGAAAACAAATTGGAGCGTATTAAATAAAATACACATCTACTTTAACTTATCCGAACACAAAATCTAAAGCCAGATCACACACATGATATGAGATCGTTAGTCCTCTCAACAAGTAGCCAATTTGGACAACACTGCAATATTTGTGTATCCATCTTGAATCAGATTATGGATTCCCCATGGGGTTTCACATACAGTAAATCATGCAAAAACAATGTATCAGAGGCTAAATATAGTTCAATCCTTTGTTTTAGGCACTATGAGTAATGGTTATAATCTGTTTTATAAAAGATGTAGTCCCTCTTAGGTATTGTAACCATGTGGAAATACATGTAGAGCCTGCTATACGAGTATCTTTAAGCGCTCTGTCTAATTTAGAGCATTTTAAATGCTTTGCAGATTTCATTTTGAAAGCATTATTCCTCCAAACAGGATTTGTGACAGCGCTGTGATCTTTTGCTGAAGGACCCACTGGATCTGACTGCTAACGATTTCTACAGGGATTGCTGGTTTCACAAAGTGTCACTGATCCCACCTTAGCCACTAACTCAGGGGGCACCATCTCCAGTTCTCAAGTGTTACCAACATGCCATGTATTAGGGCTCTCATTTTGACTGAGGCACCCTGTGCTGAATCAGGGATATCTAAAACCTGACCAGTTGGTGGCCTTGAGTACTGGAGTTGGCCACCCTTGCACTAGTAGGTCAATTGTTGTTTTTTTTTTTTTTAGAACTGCTCAGTTTCTCTCTCACAAATATTGAAATCACCCTTATAGTAACCATCTTTACCTACAGTATTGACATCTTGTGAAAAGTGTATACGAATCACTTCTTGTCGGGAACACTGGATTCAAGCATATCAGCTACTTATGTTTATCTGTTTCACTAATAATGGCGAAAAAGCAAGGGACCAAAATTCTGATTCTGAGAAAACATCCTGTATGTGTGGCCAACACAATAGGTAAATAGAGTCGGAAAAACAAGATTTCCCTACTTAGAATTTTTTTTAAATCAAGTTCAAATTTTTGGGGAACTGTGGAGTACAACGTTTCAGGTCCACATTGGACCATAAGGACCTCAGGTTGTACTGACCCTATAAAGCTCTATTCACTTAAGTGTGATAGCCATTAACATCGGCATTTACCTGATCTGCTATCTCTGGTAAGGTCAAGCTGTTACCAAGAATGCCTTCTAAACGTTAACTGTATGGAAGATGTAATGGGCAAATTCATTGCAAGAGAGAAATACTTTTGGGTCAAAGAAGGTGTTAATACTGGACACGGTACATTATTCGTACCTGAAGAGTTGAGAAGAGTCACTAAGCAAAACCTGTTGACCTCTAAGAATAGACCTCCTAGTAGCAACCTTATGCCACAATGCCCTTTTACAAACCTTGATACCCCTTATATTCCATATCGACGTGAAAGTATCACTGGCCACAGCTCCCGGATGGTCTAACTTCTGCAGATGGAATCTGTCCTGTCACGTATGATCAACCATTCATTCCACTCTGTTATTACAGATTCAATTGTTTCCTTTAACACATTGAGCTAGCTTGGATCAAATAAAACAAAACTGCAGACAAAGCGTCCATGTGTGCTGTAATCTGGATGGTACGTTAAAACGTTGTCCGGTGAGAGAGGAATAGATCGAAGGGTGGGATTTATTCAGGCATGCAGAATTGCAGCTTCGCAGGACATTGTTAGGGTTAGATTTTCCAGGTTTTCATGCTATGTTCTTGCCCAGACTCATCTGCACTCTCTTACTTTAACATTTACTGCTAAATATCCAAACCCTGAGGCTTTAAAGGTTGTCTGCACCCTTTCAAACCGCTCTCCTGCCAGAGGAGCATGCAACGCATTGCTCTCTAAGAGGGTTGATAGGATACATATAGAAACAACACACAGTATAAACTGATTGTATTATTGTCTTTGTATACTGTGTGATATGCTGGCACCTTATAAATCATTCCAAATAATGATAAACTTACAAATCGAGCAATTCCTTCTGAAAATTCGAGATGGCAAAATAACATAACTATTGTGGGTATTTTTAAGGGCGGATCTGGTATGCTCAATTAAACTCTAAAGACAAGTGTTTGTTTGAGTGTCAAAATGAAAGCATTCCTGACCCACCCTCCATCGTTAAAGGGCCATCGGTGAGTTGCAGCACTTAACTTCAGCCCGCAACAAACAGATGATGAACTATATTACCAATTCCAATTATTCTAAAGTAGACCAAAAGCAGAAGGTGCGACAACTAAGAAGCATAGACATAGCTTATTTTTTCTATAGTCAATTGTTGGCTGCGAGTCCTGTATGTTATAGGCTCAGATGGAAATACCATGTTCTAAATACAGTATGCATACACTGGGGTTCCTATACAATATACCATGAAGACGTCTTTCAAATGAAGGTAGCTAACATCTTCTCCAGCAAGGGGAAGATGGCTTCACAGCATTTTGAATAGGTCAGGGTTTTTTTTTTTTTTTTGGAGCACAACTGTTGCAAAGAGAGGTACGTTTATGTCTCATGTCCTGAGGTCAATGTTTTCAACTCCAAATTTGCCAGTTAGTGATTTGGGGGAAGTTTCTGGTTCCCATTATATTTTTTTAAAAACCCAGCATTTTTCAGAGCTTGATTCATAAATCCCAGTGACTTATCATGATATATCTTCACAATGTAATTCTAAAGAATGTGCCATGTGCAAGTAGTGAAAAACCCGAACACTACAGACTACTTTTATCAAACTTCAATAGTAAATTAACCTACAGAAAGAGGTAGTCTGGAGATTGTATTGGAATGGCCATACAAGCCCCTAAAATATTTACCCTGCAGGGCATCTTCAAGCACTTGCATCTGTTCCAGCTGTCTCTGATTGAAGACTTTTAGATGATAATTCTCTATCTCCAGCTATGGCACAGAATTAAAACCATCTTTAGCATGAATAGAATACAGGAGGACCGAAGTCACACAAGCTGCATAATTAGAAGCAAAACCTGTATAAATAAGAAGCATGCAAGGTGCAGACACACTATATAACGTGTATATTAAAAGACATTCTTCAGAACGATTTGTACAGTAGGTATGTATGATACATTGTGAACACTACATTGCTCTAAATGATGGGATGTTTATGGAATGCAGGTTTTGCTATAGGAATTGTCTACAGCAGTGATTCCCAACAGAGGACATGTGAGGGGTTTCCAAGGGGTTTGCCTTGGATCCCTGAACCCATGTGGGGACTGCGCACACTTAGTAAGGCCCCAAACGGCACCTTAGCATGGCGGGCATAGCTGTCACTTACAGCAGGAGCTTCCAAACTCATTCCCCACAATGCATTGCAACCACAGCGACAAGGCATTGTGGGGCGTGACTTTGAAAGCTCCCACTGTGAGTGTCAGCTCTACTCCCCCATGCTGTCTGCACACACTGAGGGGCAGTTTGGGGCTAAGCGTGTGTTCCCCCCACGACCTCAGGACACAATACTGCCTGGGATCGGTCACACAGTTTTGTGAGCAACCATCTGATGTCATCAATAAAGTGTATTAATTCGGGGTTTGCAGTGTTAGAAAGGTTGGGGACCCCTGGTCTATAGGAACAGGCAAATATACATTTATGTGTGTGTGAGTGTGATAATGATATATATATCAACTGTTAACATAGGAATGACATGGTACTAAATACTATATTACAATCAGCAGATATTAGACATACCTCCCTTAATTTTATTGTTACCCATTCCTTGATTTTTGCAGCTTTCTCCTCAATGACTTTAGCTTCCTGAGACCTAAGATTCATCTGCAGTAAAGAGAGAAAAAGGCAATGTTAAATGTAAAGTATGTATTCCTGTATGCATGGGGGCCTCCTCCGGGACTGAACTTCCCTATTTTTAGCTCTGGCGACCCCATGTTTCCCGAGATACAGACCTTTTTAGTTACCAGTGTTTATGGTGCCATTTGAGAAATCAAAATGGCTGCCAAATTGACTGCTGTACTATGAGCCAATAGGAAGCCCCAAGGTCATCGGGAGGGAGGGGAGGCGGTGGAGGTGACATTGCAACTTCTTACTATATGAACGTGGTGGCAATCTTTGAATTTCAAGGAGGAACAAAGACAAATAACACAGTAAGTATCTCAGGAACCAGAGGTCGTTGGAGCTGAAAAGAACACTATTCAGTTCCGGGGGAACCCCCAGTTCAAATCCTGTTAAAACATATTACTATATATTAAAAATGGGGGTTGGGGGGGAGGTTGCTGCTTAAAAGCAGCAGTCCAAGCTGCCATTTTTTTTAAAATTTTTATTTTTCCCCCTTTAATATGTGCATCAATACAATCCACACAATGATAATTAGCGGAGTTGCCGGTGAAGATTCGGCTCAGCGGTTCACTAAATGGCTGTCAGTGCAAGCAGAAGAGGACCAAAGATGCAAAGTTCTGTGGGGAAGATCATGTGACCAGGCAGTCACTAAATACAATTGGTGCACTGCTAGAGAGAGGGCAGGGCTCAAAAAGGGGTGTGCCAGAGTCTGTTGAGGAAGGGGATGTGACGTTGTAAATGGTTGCTGTAGAAACAAAAAATGCTTGTTACATTATAATAAATTAAAAATGTAATTCAGTGTTTAAAAAAAATGCTACAAGTATTTTCTCATAGTACAGAACTGGTTTATTAAAAAAAAAACACACATGTATGATATTGCTTGAACTGCTGCTTTAAAAAGGCAATGCCATTGTTTTTATTTTTGCTAAAGATTTCTTCATAATACTGTACAATATCGTGTCTTTTTTTCACACCTCTAGTTTTTCCCCTGCCCAACTACACTTTAAACTGTGTGTTTTATTCCTAAATCAAATGAGCCCAAAACGGAAAATAATACTAGGAGAAAATAAGAATGTAAAAAAAAATGTTGTTAAATCTGTTCTACCACGGAAGCTCACCTTCAAAAAGGTCATAATGGGGAGGGAAGGGGGAAGGGGGATGGGGGAAGGGCGATGGGGGAAGGGGGATGGGGGAAGGGGGATGAGGGATGGGGGATGGGGGAAGTATCTTTAGGTCAATGCATCCAGGAGAAGTTACAATTATTAAGAGTATAACATTTTTCCAGATTATGTCTAAAGGAAATAAATAGAAAATAAACGTGTCCTGACGTACTGTCCCATGGTTACTTCAAGGTTTTTTTTTTTTAACATCTGCCACAGATTAACCCCTAGAGCAGGTGAGGCCAACAGCAGTCCTCAAGGCCACCAACAGGTCAGGTTTTCAGGATAGCCCTGCCTCAGCACAGATGGCTCAATCAGTGGCTCAGTCTTTGACTGAGCCACAGATTGAGCCACCTGTGCTGAAGCAGGGACTGATTGAGCCACCTGTGCTGAATCAGGGATAGCCTGAAAACCTGACCTGTTGGTGGCCCTTGAGAACTGGAGTTAGCTACCCCCTGCTTTCACCTGTAGCAACTTCAAGCAGCTAAGCGGAGAAGTCAAAAAGGATGAAACGACTATTATACACAGTTTGTTGCTAGCTCTGGAATACCTTATCCCAGCCGTATGGCAGCTGTCTAACAAGCAGGCTGAATATTTAAACGTGCAGTCCAATTTAGCTGGCCAGAAAACAACCTTTTGTACATAATAGAGACATTTTGCTGCCTTAGACCTGGATACAGGTTCTTTCCGTTATAGTATGCGAGTTGAAAAAGTCCCGGGTCACAGCCATATAGGGACAATATAAGAACAAAGTACCCTAAATCAGCGGTGCGCAAACTGGGGGGTGGGAGGGTGCGCGGCACTTATAGAGGTCCCGCGCTCTCCCCCCAGGCATTTAAATTAAATGCCGGGGGACAGCGTGAGGCCTCTATAATACACTTGCCTTCCCTTCCAGCGACGCGTTGTCCTCATAACCCAGCGTCAAATGATGCCGCGGGGTCACGTGACGTCACATGACCCCGCGCATCATTTGACGCCAAGGTCGAGTAGGGGGGGGGCGCGAGGCGCTGAGGAGAGCAGGCAGGGGTGCCCACGGGGAAAAGTGTGCGCACGCCTGCCCTAGATAAATTGATGTTACCTTCACACACAGCAGGATTCACAGAGCAGTGATGCTGGGACCCGACCCCCGAATGGCAGTTACCGTCGGACCGTGTTGTTATACGCTGCATCGCGGCTAAGTGAATCTGGGCCATGTTTACTAAGCAATGCTGTCATAAGGCACCTTACAGCCCATTCATGTGACTGAGCCATACGGTGACTTGCCGTTTAGCACTGCTTAGTAAACGTAGGCCGTGTGGTGCCTACAGATTCCTACAACCAGCACGCAAGCATGTGACATTCTTTTGCAGGGGTGTTGCCCCAATTGTGCAGCGCAGAAATATATTACAGGGAACAAAGGCAGAATACCCATGTGTGTATCTGCATGTCATACAGCGGTGTAGCTCCAGAAAAGGATTCTGGGTAGGGACTGAATTCTCATTCTAAGGCCAGGGGTGGGCAACTCCAGTCCTCAAGGACAACAAACAGGTCAGGTTTTCAGGGTGTCCCTGCTTCAGCACAGGTGGCTAAAATCAGTGTGCCACCTGTGCTGAAGCAGGGATATCCTGAAAACCTGACCTGTTGGTGGCCCTTGAGGACTGGAGTTGCCCACCCCTTTCCTAAGACCAAGGCAAACGGTGGGCCGTGCAATCCAGCTCATTGTATGGACGATGTAATACCTGTTTCTCCAGCAAAGACTCCAGCCTCTGAATGACGTCCTCTTTCTCCTGGACAATGCTGGTCAGTTCTTGGTATCTCTTATAGAAAGTGTTCTCCGATTCCCCCGTCTTTACATCAGCGAGTTTCAGTTTCTCCTCCATGACTCTGACCTGTAACACAATTCGTAGCGGTGACACGGCTTTCCTATCTAGCGGGCAAAAACATATACACGATTTGGCAGGATGGGATACTGGGGGTCTCCGGCTGCAAGTGCCTGTGCAAGCCATAATGTCTGTATATCTTTATATAGCCATCCATGTATATAGCGCTTCCCAGCAGTAATACACGGGACATAATAATGTCACACATAATGGGAATAAGCGCTTCAGGCACAAAAGTAACATTAGGGAAAAGGGATCCCAGCCCCCGAAGAGCTTACAATCTAAGTGGTAAGTAGTAAGAACGTACAGAGGCAGAAGGAGGATGTTCTGGTAAGTGCGTCTGCAGGGGCCCAATGTCGATGTATGGGATTTATAGTATTAGCCACGGAGCTACTCGTATGCTTCATTAAGCATGTGTGTTTTAAGATGGGTCTTAAGGGTGGATAGAGAGGGTGCTAGTTGGATATTGGGGGTAAGGGAATTCCAGAGGTGTGGGGCAGTCAGTGAGAAAGGTTTAAGGCGGGAGAGGGCTTTAGATACAAAAGGGGGTAGACAGAAGACATCCTTGAGCAGAACGCAAGAGTCGGGAGGGTGTATAGTGAGAAATTAGGGCTGAGATGTAAGGAGGGGCAGAAGAGTGTATATATAGCCTTAAACGTGAGGAGGAGAATGATGTAAGTAATACAGGATTTGATTGGAAGCCAGGAGAGGGATTTCAGGAGGGGAGGCGCTGAGACAGATTTAGGAAAGAGTAGAGTGATTCTAGCAGCAGCGTTTAGGATAGATTGTAGGGGAGATAGGTGAGAGGCAGGAAGGCCGGACATTAGCAGGTTCTAATAGTTGAGACTGGAGAGAATGAGGGCACGCGTTATAGTTTTAGCAGTAGAGCGACAGATGAAAGTGTGTATCTTTACAATGTTACGGAGCGAAAAACGACAGGTTTCAGCTACATTGTAAATATGAGAGGAGAATGTGAGGGAGGAGTCAAATGTGGCCCCTAGGCAGCGTGCTTGTGATACTCGGTGTATGAATCAGGGCCGGCTTGATGGCAGTGCCGTCACTGCCACTGCACTGAGCCCCGCGCTTCCAGAGGCCCCGCGCTCTTCCCCACAACAATTAAACTGATGGTCGTCGCAGAGCGTGGGTCCTCTTTAAGTATCTCTTACGTGGTCTGGCACTATCTCCCGGCATCTCCTCCTATAGCGTCCCGTCTTCATGGCGCCGCAAAACGGCATCTCATTGCCATGACAACGCGGCGTCATGGTGTCACATTGCCATGACGCCATGATGTTTAAGGGCATGCCACGCCAGACCAGGTAAGAGGCTCCACACGAGAGCCCCTGCACCGAGCTCCACAGAACTTCAAGCTGGCCCTGTAAGGCAGTGGGACCAGGCTTGGGAGGAAGGATGAGGAGCTCCGTTTTGGACGTGTTAAGTTTGAGTCGGCGGAGGGCCATCCAGGAGGATATTCCAGAGACACATTCAGAGACTTTTGTCTGTACAGCAGGTGTAAGGTCAGGGGTTGAAAGGTAAATGTGTGTGTCGTCAGCATAGAGGTGATATTTAAACCCACATGGATGTGAGAAGGTCACCTAGAGAGAGTGTGTAAAGAGAAGAGGTCCCAGGACAGACACCTGGGGATCAACAGAAAAGGACAAGGTGTTAGCGAACAAGACACTGAAAGTACGATGGGAGAGGTAAGAGGAAATCATCCGTTGTGGCTTCTTATTACCCCGTATGATACGGGGGATTTAAAAAACAGAAACTACCAGCGCAACTTGAACCGGTAATCTCAGGGATCACCCCAGTTTCTATCATGGTAATAAAAAGCATGGGTATGGGGGGCTGCCAGTTAGAGGGGTAGTCTCTCCTACTATAAAAGTGAACTAAAGACAGTGGCATGTTGACTAAGAACTTTAAAAAAATAATCTTTAAAATGTTCAACATGTCCATTGGAAACAAATGCTTTGCAGATTTGTTACAGTCTTTATAGAATGTGTTTTGGTGATAAGACAAAGCCACAGCCAAATTGTTATGTGTTTGCAAAGTAATTATGAAGCTACCACAATGCAAACAGATACAAGGTGCAATCCCACATAGCCAGTCAGAAAAAAAATTGTACAAAAAAGGAACATCTTGGCATTACTAAAGAAATCGTACCATGCAAATAGCATACTTTTTTTCTAATGTAATACACAAATGGAATTTCTTGGGGGCTGAATGCCGGAGTCTTTTCTTGACTCTTATCTTACCCTGTCTTTATCAGAAAGCCAATATAGATAAGGGGAGGAGTAGAGGGTGTCTCTGCCTGTGCAAACTCTTGTTAAATGAAACCCCTCCCAAGTCTCAGTTCAGCATGTTTACAAACTAAATACTTACAGGTGTCAGATTTGAGCAAACATCCAGATGTAAGCCCTTAAATGTCACAGATATCAGTACACTTTGCTCTTCCGAGGGACTGAACCCCTTAACATTTTTAGTAAAGATGAGTGAAGCTTACCACTTCATTTCACAAGTGTGATATTTTTATCCCTTCCGAGTGATACCACTCTACTTCAAGTTTCCACGGGACAACTACCCACAGTCAACGCTTATGTTAATGTGTATTTACCCTGAATTTGTGGTTGGCCATTGTTATATACAGGAAACTTAAGACACTCTTCTCATTTAAAGTTACCCATCACTGGAGACTTTCAGGATTACATATTGACAAATGGAATGTATACCAGCAGCGATCAGCCTTTAACAAACAAGCCCTATTGTACCCGGGATTGATACTACATCGCCCCTCCTATCGTTGTTCGAATAACTCTTCTCTCTCCCACTTCCCCCTGAGCTCCCTCAGGAACCAAATCTGTTCCCCAATCGTTGGCCACAAAATCATTAACAAGTACGAGCAGGAAGAGATGTTTCTGCAGGGCATGTTTTTGGAAGTAATAAAGAGATTAGACACCAAGAGCGGGCTGACTTTGAAGACAGGCTACACCCTTCACTGGCGCCAAGAGGCAGCCATGTTGGATTTGTGATGTCATTTATGAGACTAGAAGATTTATCACCAATGCTTCTGGTTTGGCCTCTTTGAGAAATGCAAGAACCACGAGAAAGGCCAAGATTGACTAAATAGAGCAAAGGATTAGCAATTAGGGGTGTTGTACTCACTTATCGCCACTGGACTAAAACGGCTATTTCTATTTAATTCATGAACAGAAACAATATTAATTAAATAAGTGGCAGCATGAGGTCACTGCTGTTTAATTACAGTTGTCAAAATTGAGCAGCACTCAGATAAAACAATGGGGAAAAAATGTGCAGGTGTTGTACTACTACTGGCTGCATAATTATCCAAGAATATATATATACACACATACATACATACATACATACATACATACATACATACATACAGTAGAGTAAAGGAGTAGTTCAGAATTAGGTGATACCTTTTTTTTTGGACTAACACGTGATATCATAGGACAAGCTTTCGAGAGTTCTCTCTTCCTCAGGTCAGCAATACTGATTAACAAAGGATTCTGTGGCTAAAACAGGGGTTAGGAAAGGAGAGAAAAAAAAACCTGTGTGTGCTGTGCACGCGCATAGTAAGTGAAACTTCTTTGACTTTTGTCACTGAAATTGTATTTTATTGGTGATGTTTTAATTAAAAATCAAAATACAATTTCATTGACAAAACGCAAATAAATTTGACTTAGAACATGCGTTCACATCCCTTGTATTTGCACTAAGCATGAATTCCTCGTGTGTGTGTGTGTGCGTGACTGTGTGTGTGTGCGTGTGACTGTGTGTGTGTGCGTGTGACTGTGTGTGTGTGCGTGTGACTGTGTGACTGTGCGTGTGACTGTGTGTGACTGTGTGACTGTGTGTGACTATGCGCGTGACAGTGCGTGTGCGCGTGACAGTGCGTGTGCGTGTGACAGTGCATGGTGCACGTGACAGTGCGTGTGCGCGCGACTGACTGTGTGCGCGACTGACTGTGTGCGCGACTGACTGTGTGCGCGACTGACTGTGTGCGCGACTGACTGTGCGCGACTGACTGTGTGCGCGACTGACTGTGTGCGCGACTGACTGTGTGCCTGCGTGCGCGACTGACTGTGTGCGCGACAGACTGTGTGCGTGACTGACTGTGTGCGCGACTGACTGTGTGTGTGTGCGTGTGTGCGTGACCATGTGCGTGTGTGTGTGACCATGTGCGTGCGTGTGACCGTGTGACGTATGCGCAGCCCCCCTGCACCTCACACATCCCCCTAACCTATTCACAGTCAGTGTGTGTGTGTATGTGTCAGTCAGTGTGTGTGTGTGTGTGTGTCAGTCAGTGTGTGTATGTGTCAGTGTGTGTGCATGTGTGTCAGTCAGTGTGTGTGTATGTGTGTCAGTCAGTGTGTGTGTGTATGTGTGTCAGTCAGTGTGTGTGTGTGTGTGTGTGTGTATATATGTATGTGTGTGTGTCTGTCACTGTATGTGTGTCTCTCTTTCTGTGTCCTGCCCCCTCTCTCCTGACTTCCCCCCCCCTCAAAGGCAGGCAGAGCTGCGGACCCGCGGCAGCTCTGCCTGAGACTCTCCTCCTCCCCTCACACACCCCCCCCCCTCACAGACAGGCAGAGCTGCGGACCCGCGGCGGCTCTGCCTGAGACTCTCCTCCCCCCCCCCTCACAAACAGGCAGAGCTGCGGACCCGCGGCGGCTCTGCCTGAGTCTCTCCTCCCCCCCCCCCCCTCTCACAGACAGGCAGAGCTGCGGACCCGCGGCGGCTCTGCCTGAGACTCTCCTCCCCCCCCCCCCTCACAGACAGGCAGAGCTTCGGACCCGCGGCGGCTCTGCCTGAGACTCTCCTCCCCCCCCCCTCACAGACAGGCAGAGCTGCGGACCCGCGGCGGCTCTGCCTGAGTCTCTCCCCCCCCCCCCCCTCACAGACAGGCAGAGCTGTGGACCCGCGGCGGCTCTGCCTGAGTCTCTCCCCCCCCCCCCCCCCCCCGGCGAGACGCGGCCGCACCGGGCACATACCTTAATAAAGCCCCCCCCCCTCCGGAAGTGCTGCGTGGGCAGAGGCAGTGTCGGCGGGGAAGGGGGGCAGCGCGTCATCGTCAGCTGGCTTCGAGGGGAGCGCTGCAGCGATCCCCTTCTGATGGTGCTGTCGGGAACGCAGCTCACTCTACCCCCCCCCCGTTCATATCCCCCCCATATGTCACGGTGTGTGGGGGGTGTGGGGCTCGGGGGGGGGGGTGATTAGGAGCGGCGCCGGCGGCTATCGCCGCCGCCGCCGCCACATCTGATTTGTGGAGCGGGTGTGATGTCAGTGTTGGGGTCGGGCTGAGCCAGAACACAGCCCGGCCTCAACTGCCAGCAATGACGTCACATCCGTTTCATTTCTGTCTCCATAATTCTTTTTTGCCCCATCACGAATGAGGCGCCACTAAGGAAGTTTCACTTCAAAACCCCCCCCCCAGAGATGTAGATAATGTAGGGTGAGAAAGTGATGTACATACCACACATACACACACACACACACACACACACACACACACACACACACACACACACACACACACACACACACACACACACACACACACACGACCCTTAGGCAGGTATACCTGTTTTCTTATCATTGTGAGGTATAAACACAGGGGGTGCCGACCGTAGCACAAGAAGACTACACATCATCATTTATTTGGTTTCCTGCAACAATATAGATTTCCCATTGCAGCTAAATTCCTCCCAATGTTCCTGCTTCAGCACAAGTGGTCAAAGGTTGAGCCACTGATTGAACCACCTGTGCTGAAACAGGGATATCCCGAAAACTTGACCTGTTAGTGGCTCTTGAGGACTGGAGTTGGCCACCCCATCTCTATCACAACAAGAAGTGTTGATATATGGTCACATGGGGACAGGGATGACTTTGTTAGGCATACCCTAAAGATGTACCTGTTTCTCGGCAGTCTCCCCTCTCTGCTCAGCTTCTAACACTCTTTGTTCCAGCTCCTGCATCTGCACAAAATTAGAAACATAAGATGTTAGTTTAGAAACAGTTTATCACTCAGTAGCTTTAGCGAAGCAATCCTAGCAGCTTAAATATATATATATATATATATATATATATATATATATAATCTATTTACCTATCTACCGATCGATTAGTTGTCCCGTGATCGATCAGCAAAATCCTGCTTCCCAGGGTTCACTAAATGGCTGCAATTCAGTTTCAATTCAATCCTTCAGTCAGTGTAACTCGGCAGCTACAATGTATTCTTATATTAGTAAGGTAACATTATCTATTGTTACACTTTGCAGCTCAAACTGCTGGGAACATTGGAAACAAATGATCACAAACAGGAAAGTGTTGCAAAGATCTTGCACTGCTGGGGAGGTGTGTTAAAGCCTGCTATAGAAATCAACCGATGCTCAGTATAGTAAAACTCATTAAAAATAATATTAAGAGTTGAATTTTAAAATGAAAAAAAAAAGTAGCAAGTATAATTTAATACTACAGAATTTATTTTATTTAAAAAAATAAAACACGTGTAGGATATTGCTTGAATTGCTCCTTTAAACATTACTTGTTACCTCTTTGCTTTGCCTTTGTAAATGATTTCATTCAACCTTTCAGGGCTTTGTAAGGCTTACGTATATTGTGTATATATTTATACAGGCATAAGCTTATAGGGGTCCATGTAAAAATAAATGGATTTATCACTACTCTTTGATAGACGCAGTTGTCTGCGTGAAACGCGTAAGAGGTTTTCTCCCCTTGATGCTCTTTTATGTGCCAATAAATAGTTTGCGTTAGTAGACAGCAGCCCGGTTCAATTTTCCTCGCATAGCAGACGCAGCGCCTCACAGCTACACTTCTACATTGACCGGCTTTCGGCAGGCGCACGCTGACGTTTCAGGAGGATCCGCGCAACAACGGAGAGAGTAGAAATGTTTCATATAAAGAGTCACTCTTTTTTCACAATCAATATGTGCCACTATGCGGTCACGTTGCAGAGTTAACATTTTTGTGCCTGAGGCCCGTAATATAGTGAGCGCACGCGCCTGTGCGAACGCTCGTGCACGTGACACACACTTTTTGTGTGTACGGTCCGTGCTGCTGTGAGCGACAGGCTTGGAAGGTACTGTGTGTGTATGTGTGTGTCACTGTTTGTGTGTGTGTCACTGTGTGTTTGTGTGTCACTGGGGAAACTGTGTGTGTGTATTAAAAATTTAAAAAAAGACCTGCTGTGAGAATAAATAATTTATTAATATTGTGCAACTTTGATAAACATATATACAGTGTTCGACAAACCTATACATTTGCTCGCCCCGGGCGAGTGGATTTAACCCCCGGGCGAGTAAATATTGGCCCAAGCAGCACACGTTTGGTACTAGGTGGCGAGTAGATTTTTTGGTGATTTGTCAACCACTGTATATATATATATAAACACACACACACACACACACACACACACACACACACACACACACACACACACACACACACACACACACACACACACACACACACACACACACACACAGACACAGACACATATATACATACATATATACACACACATACACACACATACACACACATACACAAACACTGCAGACTGTGCGGTAGCGGCGCGAATACATACTTTTCGGAGTCTTCCCCCCGATCGCCCGGCTCCACGCTCACTGTCGTGCGCACGCGCGGCCCTAGCATACAATGTCTGGCTAACCACAGCCAACTATAAGTACCGGGCGCGCACGGCGCAGCAAGCGCGCCCACTGTATCACGGGCCTTAGGGATTGGGCTAGTTAACCTGCAGGCTAAGTGGGAGTTCTTAAACAAATATACATACTGCCTGAAAGTGAATTCAGTCTTTTTTGCTGACATGGTGGGATATCTCCTCCAATATCTGATTACACTGTCTGGGATCCTTTTACATGCGGAGAGTCACTCTCATAGGTTTCTGTATATGGACTTTTCTTAGTGAAGCATCACTTGGGGGTTTCACTCCTACCTTCTCTGTAAAATGGATTAGAAGCAAAATGTGACACACTGCGAGTGCTCATTTGCATGTCAATACCCAGAATCCCTGTCTGCAGTGGAAGCAGTGTATGCTAACAGATAATGGGGAAAGGCAGGGCTGCAGACCTGTCAGAGACATGTGAATGTGTTCACAAATGGGATTTTTATTTGCTGTGTATATATATATATATATATATATATATATATATATATATATATATATATATATATATATATATATATATATACACATATATATACATATACATACACAAACACAGACACACAAAGTATATTGTATATATCTGTATGTATTGTAAGCTCTCACGAGCAGGGCCCCCATGACCTCTTTGTATCTGGTTGTGCACACTTGCCCCCTTTTGTATGTAACTGTTTCTGTAATATACATCACTCTATACTCCACATTTGCTGGCGCTTTACAAATACAGTAAACAATAATAATAATGTGTGGTTATATATTTTGATACGTGCACACTCTGATCCCAGTCTCTTGTGCTACATCAGGGGAGGCAAACTCTAGTCCTCAAGGTCCACCAACAGGTCAGGTTTTACGGCTATCCCTGCTTCAGCACAGGTGGCTCAATCAATACCTGCTTCAGCACAGGTGGCTCAACCTTTGACTGAGCCACCTGTCCTGAAGTAGGGATATCCTGAAAGCCTGAGCCCAACAGGTGGCCCTTGAGGACTGGAGTTGGCCAGTCCTGTCCCAGTAACCTGTTTCTCATTAGCCAGCTTTCCCACTCATTTCACGGGTCAGTCGTTCACTGGCACCCCGATCGTCTCTCAGTATTTCCAGTTGCAGCGGCCGCCCTCCCAGTGACTTAATAAGGAGATCAGGGGACAATGGGTTTCCTGCACTATATACAGAGTGGATCGTAACCAATTTGCTGGCGAAAAAGGTAACAAAGGGGTGGGAGACTCCAGTCCTCAGGTTTTGAGGATATCCCTGCTTCAGCACAGGTGGCTCAGTAAGTGGTTCAGTCTTCAAGAGCCACCAACAGGTCAAGTTTTCAGGCTATCCCTGCGTCAGCACAGGTGGCTCAATTAGTGGCGCAGTCTTGAGCCACCTGTGCTGAAGCAGGGATAGCCTGAAAACCTGACCTGTTGGTGGCTCTTGAGGACTAGAGTTACCCACCCTGTTATAACACAGCCATGGTTATGGGAATGTAGTAATTGCTGGTGTACTTGCATTATAAGTATGCAATGTATTGAACATGACAGAGCTAAGGTTATTACTTCCCACTCCTGTGCTTCTCCTGGACTTTTCCACTGAAGTCATCTCAGCAACACTGCAGCAAAAGTAATTGCTCATGTATTCTTCTCCGGCAGGCAAACAGTTGGGGGCTGGCCTGGCGCTCAAAGGTATTTCTGTGCAGTCAGCTGTGTTTGAGAGGATTCATTCCCTTCACCTTTCTCATAACCTTTTCCTACTGAGTGGCTACCTCCACACTGAGCTCCCAGGAAACCTCTCTCTGCCATCTGATCTTTGTAGTCTGGGGCTTGTGCTTTCAGAAACACAAGCGGATTGTACTCAAATATTGTTCTAGTTACACACGTCAGGGGTCAAATGTATCTTTTTTTTGTTTGTGGTGCACCAGATTTGTCCATGAAAACGGGTCCTGCTTTGTATTACAATGCAATATACAAACGGTGTTTGTATAGTGTGTGTGTGTGTGTATACACACACACACACACACACACACACAATAAAACCGAGGGGCAGCTGGCACCCCCATCAAAGTGAAATGGTATGGTGCCTGTCCTGTAGAAATAAACAGAGAAAGCAGTCATCCCTTCCAAGGGAAGACAAAGGACAGCACTCAAGGATAAATGACAACAAAAAAAACCTGTATTCAGATGGTACAGCACAAACAAGACCAACGTTTCGGTCCTTGTAGGACCTTCCTCAGGGTAGTGCATAGCCAGCAACCAACCTCACAATGATACCCATCAAGGTTGAAACATGTCTGTGAGTGGGTTTACTGGCTTTGCATCTCACCCCAGCCTATGCTTAAAAGCTGTGTTTAAAGCAGCATGCATTGGCTTAAGGGTTGCTCGTGTAATATGAGCTTGAGACAAAAGGTTGCACTGTGTGCTCATTTGCATGTCATTTCCCAGAATCCCTTGCTGCTGTGGAAGTGCTGTGTGCTGGGCAATAATGGTGAAAGACAGGGTTGCAGACCTGTCTAAGACATGCAAATGAATATACAGTAATATTTACAGTTGCTATATGCTTAACTGTGGAGGGTTTTTGTCACTTTTTTACCCACCATAACTTAATTTAGGAATACATAAAAGACAGAACAAGTTCCCTAGTGAATGCACTCACTGTGTGAAAATGTGTAATGGTATAATGAATAAAACCCTTTAAATATAGATAAAAATTGTTTGTAAAGAGGGACTAGGTCTATAGATCCATGACCTGTCCCTAGAAACTACTTCCTACTATGCTCCTAACAACATGAGTAGCGCTATAGCTTGGGGAGACAAACAAAATTGACTTTGAAGCGCGCTCGGCAGCAGTCAATACACACACACAAAAATAGCCCCGATCCACGCCCCCTCCCCCCCCCTTGTCGTGCTTGCAAAATTATGCAGGACATCCTGCGCTCATACTTGGAGAGTTGGTGATGTCACCGCTCTCAGCGGCAGTGTGGGCGCAGCCTAATTTTGCAAGCGCGAGCTGTTGAAATATAGTATGTAAGTATTTAGATATATTTGTATTTACATTGTATACCGTTTAATAAAGGTTTTTTTCTTTTTCATGTGATTTTGATCACATCAGGCAGGGAGGGCCGAGAAATGTCATGGATGAAAAGGGGGGCTCGGCATAAAAAGTTTGCTCACCTCTGATACAGAATTCTCCTCCTCACTTTTAAGGCTACACACTCTTCTGCGCCCCCCTTACATCTCAGCCCTAATTTCTCGCTATACACCTGCCCAACTCTTACGTTCTGCTCAAGGATGTCTTCTCTCTGCCCCTTTTGTATCTAAAGCCCTCTCCTGCCTAAAAACTCTCTCACTGACTGCCCCGCACCTCTGGAATGCCCTTCCCCTCAATATCTAACTAGCACTTGCTCTCTCCACCTTTAGGAGCTTTGTTAAAACTCCCCTCTTTAACATCTCATGCACTGACCTTGGCCACTTGCGGTTGACCCCCTACTGTCTCTCTAAGTTCTCCCTACTTACCACTTAGATTGTAAGCTCTTCAGGGCAGGGACTCCCTTTCTCATTGTTACTTTCAAGTCTGAAGCGCTAATTCCCATGATGCGTTATATAATTATGTAATGTGTATTACTGCTGGGAAGCGCTATGCACATGGACGGCGCTATAGAAATAACGATATACATACACACAGTACATAAAATGTACTTTTTCTAAATATTAGAGCCAATGTTTTTGAACCTTGTTTTACAGAAATGTACTCCGTGTTTAAGCTATGGAAACAGAAAGGATGATATTATTTTTAAATAAAACGCCCTTGTTTTTTTTTTTACGAAGGAAAAATAGTTACATACTCCCTAGTACCGTGACACTTTGACACTTAAAAGACTTGTTTTTCTTTCTGCACCTCTGCATAAACCAGGTTGACAATTAATCCCTATTCAGATGCTTCATCTTAATTTAAATGAAAACAATAAAAAATGTCCAGACTTTATATTAAAAAAAAAAAAAGATTTACAAATATTAACAATTTGTTGCAAACTATTTAGGATTGTCTGAATGTTTTCATATCAAAAGCCATAAATCAATGGCTTTTAACTTACTAAGCATCTCGCTGCCATTAGCTCAACAATGCATTCTCCCTAATGGAAAACTGCTGCAAGAATTTACGTTGAAATAAAAAGGTAAAAGTAACAGTAACGTACAGTTATTTTTTTGTAATAAGTGGGGATTTCAAATGTAGCGATATCCTTCAGCAAATCCCAAAGATGACTTAAAAGAAATCAATTGAAGTCGTTTCGGAAAAGCATTCGCCCAGACACCACTGCTGCCTTTGTGAACTTGTCTTTGAAGGTCAGTCAAAGGTCGGAGCTTCCGTGGCCCCAAATTACAAAGGAATAACTAAGTCAATAATTGGTCTGAAAGTTCCTTTCAATAAACTGCACCATCCGACTAGTCTTTCATCTTAGACCCTGACATCAGAGGCTTAGGGGGGAAGTAAAAAAAAAAAAAACCTCCCAGTATGACAAGTCCTTTTCTTCCTAAAGATGCTGGATTAGGAGAAGTAATGCCCTCTGACAAAAAAGGTAGAAAAGGAACAGGCTGTAGTTTAAATAAATGAACGGGAATGGCTATGGCAACAAAAGAACGGTCCTCCTGCAGAAACAAACATAGGCTATCTAGAAAGGGGGTTCGCTCCATTCTTGTTGACTTCTTTTTCTGTTTGAGGTTCAATGGGGCAGTGGCATGTAGTGGGCAAAATGCAAATGAATCAACTAACTAATGTGATGGGTTCCCTTAGAAATATTTAGTCGCCTTTAAAGCTGCAGTTCAGGCAATATCCTGCATGTGTGTTTTTTTTAATAAATCAGTTCTGTAGTAAGAAAAAATACTTTTAGCATTTTCTGTTTTAAAAAACAACAACTTTGAAAGACCAATTTTCTTGTATTCTATTTTAACAAGCATGCTTGTTCCTATATTTACACTCCCCATATTTAAAGATGTCGCCAAACTTTGCCGATCAATAGACGGAGAACGAATTGACCGGCAGCTATGCAGTTCTTTAGGTAATTAGAGATTGCCCACATGAAACTATTAAAGTAAAAAAAAAAAAAAAAAAAAGACTGAACTGCAGCTTTAATATTTGCCATATTTCTTTCCTTTGAAAAATGACAACAATTTATTTTTTACAGGGGGATCTGTATTTCTAATCTTTTCTGGTTATAATGGCCTCATAATTACTTCAAATACAAGGAGAGATACATCGAAGATTTACTTGTAGCGTGGAAAATAAATGCATTAGACAAAAGATTGTAAAAAGCGTCTAAAGCATTTATTTACCATAGGAAAAAAAAAAGGGAAAAAACGAAAAATTATTTTAAAAAACACACACTATGCTGATTTAATTTAAAAGAAATTTCAAAGAAGAAACTGATCATCTACATTTATTGTACAAAACAAGCAAGTACGATTAGTTTAATTTGGTCCAAGATGTGTCTCTTCCCTCCTCCACCCCTCCCCGAATATCTGTATCTTGAATGGGGTATGGTCTTACTTAATTTCACATATTATGTTTATGTATTAGAGCAAAGAAAAGATTACAAAGCGGGATATTTTATTTCTCTACTTTAGATTTCCTGCCTGTGGCTGCATCAAATTGATTTAGTTTGTTAATCATACACGAGACTGCTGCAAAATGCTTACAACAAGTTCCATACAACTGACACATTCATATATTTATATCATCATCATCTTCAGCCCTTATCGATCCACTGCTGGATGGAGCCTCCCCAATGATCTCCCAGGTCCTGCGGTTACAGCCTGTCTTCTCCACGTTGCTCCAACACATTTTCTCATCTCATCCTCCCATCTGACTTTTGGTCGTTGTCGTGGTCTTTTAACCGCTCTTGGAATTCAGTCAAGTACTATCTTTGTCCAACGATGATCATTTCTTGTTGCGATATGTCCAGCCCGCAGCCATTTTAATTTCTTATGATGTCACAGACTTTTGTTGGGATTTGAACCCATACATTATTTTCCCTATCTCTTCGGGCAATCAGGGCCGCCAAGAGGGGGGACAGCTGGGATTCCTGTCCCGGGCCCGGTGAGTAAAGGGACCCGTACCTCCTGCCGGCAAAACTAATCTGGCCTGATCCGCAGTGGTGGCCTGCTGGAAGGTGTCCTTTGAGGTGCCTGTCCAGGCAGCTTGCTGTAGCCTGGTAGAAGGGAGGTTCCCCTGACAGGCACCTCTGTGGGCACCTTGCAGTAGGCAGCACAGCAGACTCCCTCAATCCTCCTGGGCAGCCAGTAGGCAGTGGGGCATACTCAGATCCTCTCTTCCAATATCCTGTCCCCTTCCCCCACACTCCTCTCTTCCCATCTCTCTCTCGCTTCCACCCCACTTTCTCTTTCTCTCTCTCCTTCCTCCCTCTCATTCTCCTTTCCCGTCTCATTCTCCCTCTCCTCTCCCCTCTCTCTCTTTCCACCTCTCTCTCCCCCCCTCTCTCCTTCCTCCCACCCTCCCTATCTCTCTCTCTCGTTCCCCCTCTCTCTCTCGTTCCCCCTCTCTCTCTCCTTCCACCCCTCCCGCTCTCTATTTCCTTCCCCCTCTCTTTCTCCTTCCCCCTCTCCCTTTCTCCTTGCCCCCTTCCCCCCATGCCCCCCTTTCTCTCCCCCTCCCCCCTCTCCCTCCCTCCCCTTTCTCTCCTTCCTCTCCCCTCTCCCCTCTGTATCCCCCCTAATCTCGTTCTCCCACCCCTAAGTAACATACAATACGCTGTGCGGTGCGGGGTTTTATGGGGAGGGGGTGGAAGAGAGATGTGGGGATTAATGGGGGGGGTGAGATGTACGTATTACCATGGGAAGATGGGGGGGATTAAGCAGGGGGGGGGCTGCTCTTTTAATTTGTCCTGGGCCCCAAGATTTCTATTGGCGGTATTGGCAATACCCAGCATGCATCTCTCCATACTTCTTTGTGTTATCTGAACCATCCGATTTATGTTTACATTTAGGGTCCAAGTTTCACATCCATACGTGAGCACAGGAAGAATACCCCGGTCACAAACGTTCCTCTTGTGACACAGTTGAACGTTCCCTTAAAAGATCGTCTTGTTTCTTCCAAATGCTCCATCCCATCTATTATCCGTGTTTTGTGATTAGTTTTGTTCATATATTCAAGTAAGAATGTTTATTAAACAAAAAATGTTGTTTGGATTGTTACATTTCAACATTGAAAAACTCTGGTTTTAGTATTAAATGCGAGCAGTCAGGTAATAAAAATAGTGATTTTTTTAATGAACGTTAACAACAAACAGCACTTTTTGGGGCAAAGGATAATTTTGGGAAAATGTGATATTTTTGTGACTGTAAATAAGTAACTGAATGGCATTGAAATCTTCTCCAGCCCTCGGATAACAGCTTCATGGTATATCTATCATCATCATCCACAGTTTAAACGGGATTTTTTTTTTTAATAGATCCACAAGTTTTGTCCATTAGAGATCATCATTTCAGGAAGATAAAGTAATTTGCACAGGGTCAAAAAAAAGCTGACCCCATTCAAAATGCAAAGGTGCACCCACTTCAAACAAAGGCAGCAACGATACCAATAAACCACTCCAAAACATTTTTGCATGAATATCGTAAAGACAGGGTTGCACGTTTTGTTGGGTAAAGGACTTTTAAAAAAAAAAATGGCCATTCTTCAGTGAACAAGTTACACAAACTGCGTCTGAAAAGTATTAATTATACAAGATTGTCTGTATGACTGTTGGATGAATCCTGCTGCTGTAGAATCACAGATGTGCTGAAGTAGCAAAGGAAACAGCTGGTTTAAGGTTAAGAAGTGTAAGGTTTGTGGCTTGAAAGGAAAGTGCATTCCACAAAATCAGAACTCCGCAGCACTGCTGTAGTTACAGTTTTTCTGGTATAAGTTCTATGAAGTGATGGGGAGGAGCGTTACTAAAGTCGAAGAAAGTCATTGCCAAAGAGGTTGTCTGAGTTCATTATCCATCCGTCTGTTTAACCTCTGGAATTAATCATTTTCAACATCTATGGTTACCAGCCACTGGAAGACAGCAGTACCAATGGTGAATGTTGGATACTGGGAACTGTAGTTCTGCTAAAGCAGATTATACAATGGAAAAAGTATTTCAAGCTTTAAACGCCCAATATTCCCTCCACCCTGATGCTCCTTAACCAAAGCACCAACTCACTCACACTCTGATACACACAGATACACACATACATACTCTCAGGAATTGTGAGTAGAAAAATGGGTTGGTGCTCAAATGCTTGGTCCCACGAAGATAATGAGATAATCAAAGGAAAGACCATGGGGTTTATAAATCCATAATTCAGTAATGCTAGTGATCAGTCATTAAACCTATATAAGGGCTCTATAGCTCCCTCAAGGTGGGGAATAGCACGAAGAATACCCTCCCCTCCTCATTGGGATGGCCTAATAGGTAAAGCATGAAGTACTCACTGTGTGTCCCCAGACGTCTCTCCAGGCGTGCAGCCGTAGCAAGGTCCAGAGATATCCAAAAAAGTGTCGTTCCAGCGCACAGCAACAGAGAGCCGGGCCAGTAGATAAAAGATTCTTTATTGGAGCTGCATTAAAAAAACGGAGAACACAACATTTCTACGCGTTTACGCACTTTATCAAGGAGATGATACGCACGAAACGCGTAGGAGTGTTGTGTTCTCTGTTTTTTTAATGCAGCGCCAATAAAGAATCTTATTTCTACTGACCTGGCTCTCTGTTGCTGTGCGCTGGAACGACACTTTTTTGGATACATACTCACAGGCAGGGCCGCCAACATGGGGGGACAGAGGGCACTAGCGTCCCGGGCCCCATGAGTCAGGGGGGCCGGGCCGCGCTCGCGGCCGTGAATTTAAAAAAAAATGCTACCCCCGGCACCGGTCTCCATGTTGGCAGCGTCGGAAGTAAGTGAGCTTCCGGCGCGAGGAGGAGGCCTGGCGTGGGCGGGTGCAGCATCGTGGCGCAGCGCAGGTGCCTGCAGCAGGGCCAGCGGCAACTGCTGTGACCAGCCGCCGGGCCCCACGCAGCACCGCCACCCCGCAGGACCGGGCCGTTATGTTCCCCGCAGCCGCCGGACCCCCCCCCCCCTCCGTGCCATCACACCACCCCCCGCCGGTACAGCAGGTCGTCCCGCCAACCCCTCCCCCACTGCACCAGCCTGTCCCGCCCCTGCAGTCCCGCCACCACCCTTCGCAGCATTGGGGCCCCCCGCAGTTGCTGCCACCCCCCGCAGTCGTTGCCACCCCTCGCAGTTGTCGCCCCCAGCCTCGGCCCTCCCCCCCAAGCTGCATCGTACAGCCACCCCCCCTCTGCAGCCACCAAGGTAAGTCTGATTTTTTTATATATATATATATATATATATATGTATATGTATTGGGTGGTTGGGGTATTTTTTTATATGTATTGGGGATTGGGGTATTTTTTTATATGTATTAGGGGGGTTAGGGTATTTTTTATATGTATTGGGGGGTTGGGGTGTTTTTTTTATATGTATTGGGGGGTTGGGGTGTTTTTTTTATATGTATTGGGGGGTTGGGGTATTTTTTTTATATGTATTGGGGGGGGTTGGGGTATTTTTTTAATATGTATTGGGGGGGTTGGGGTATTTTTTTTATATGTAGTGGGGGGGTTGGGGTATTTTTTTGTATGTATTGTGGGGTTGGGGTAATTTTTTTATATGTATTGGGGGGTTGGGGTATTTTTTTAATATGTATTGGGGGGGTTGGGGTATTTTTTATATGTATTGGGGGGGTTGGGGTATTTTTGTTATATGTATTGGGGGGGTTGGGGTATTTGTTATATGTATTGGGGGGGTTGGGGTACTTTG